>NC_047139.1:29624051-29924051 GCF_009829125.3 Periophthalmus magnuspinnatus | reverse complement strand
AAACCAGCACTGCTCAGTTACCCCGAAGCAAAGCAGGGAAAGTACTACACAAAAGAATAAATTCCCCGCTAAATGGCAACGGGGAGCAAACACGTGAACGTGACAAGCTACGTGCAACAAATGATAATGTGTTCACTTAACATACAACCACACGTGCATGCCAAGACATCAGTCAGAGCGATGGAAGGGCACCTATTCATTTATGGAATATCATAGTAATTATCTTAGCTCACCTGTAGGCCTTATCATTAAAGCAAATTTAATGAAAGATCTGTCATTAAGACCTCCAAAGAGCTGTTGTGGCCATCTATGTTTCTATCACACTTTCCTTATTCCTTTGCATCTTGTAACTACATGTTCTCACTTGCCTCTGTTCCTAATATGATTTTGTAAAGTGAGCATTTCAACTTAGCTATTTTAGGATTGTAGCACTTCTAATCTTTTTATCGGTTGCAAACTATAATATATTCTGTACATTTGCTTTTGGTTTTATAGATCACATCTGTCCGTGCTCTCATCAAGTTTTTAAATTTAAATACAAATTTTCTTTTGCTATTTTGGTCCTTGTGCAGCTTTGTTTAAGTTGGAGAGTTTGGAGAATCCGTAGAAGTTTAAAATTCAACAAGATCTACCAAGTGATGACTTGACGACAGAAGCAGAGGACATTTTGGAAAGACTGAAGAAGAAACTATCTGTAGATTGTAGCGATATTTTGGAGGATATTGAGAAAATGTTCCAGGATGGAGAAGCTACAGAGATTGACCAAGTGACCCAGAAAGTCTCTAAGTCCTTCTTTGTCAGGCTGATTCCTCATCCTCTCCAGGTGTTGTTTTCAAGGATGTCTAAACTACTGAAGCCAAACAAGCCACTCTTCCAAAAGTCAAAATGGGTCAAACTTATTTCAGTGTTCACAAGATCTGGGCCTTCCAAACACTAGGCCGACCAACATCTGCAGTGACGAGGCCAACCTCCATCTCTCCGAACACTAAGAGCGTGACCAAAGTTTCTGAATGCACAGAATGTAATATGCAAAAATATAACTGTGGGTTTCATTTTGTATTTCTTAAATAACATTTATGCAAAATGGCCTTGTGTAAACATATTAACCATGTATATATATATATATATATATATATATATATATATATATATATATATATATATATATATATATATGCACATACCCATATATCTCCCATATATCTAGAGCGGTTTGGGCCGGTTTGGCAGGTTTCACAGAAGAAAAATATGTTGGTTATCATTACTATAGCCTATAAAATATTTCATCTGCATTGGCCGTAAGCACAGAACCAGCGCAACCTGACACCACCACGGCACAACCCCTTTGAGCGCCATTGTGTGTCACCCACATGCGCCACAATAGACAGTTATAACCATTTGCCACAGTAAGCAGAGCCCAAATATGTTATTTGGAGACGGGAGACGAGGTATTATTCTGATTTGAAAGAAAACTGCAGCTGGTTCATCATATTGATGGATTCACTCCCATTATGTCTGTTTTCAAACATGTTTTTTGCTAAAATAATGCTGCATTTATTGACATATTTTTAGTGTATTTAATGATTGCGGGTGCGGGTCGGGCCATACATTAGAAATGCGGGACTCGCAGGTTGGAAAAAATTCATGTCTGCAGCCCATGAATAGAAAACCCTGATCTCCATAAACTGCTGCTAATGATTAATATAAACAATACAATAAAAAGTAAAAGACTGAAATAACTGAAATATACTTAACTGTATATAACTGAATATCTATGTTACGATAAGGTGTTCACATCACATTACATTTTGTGAGAATACAGTCTTACCTGCACCTTTTTACTCCTGTTGTTCTAGCTTAGCGTCTCCTCCTCTTTTTATGGTCCCACTGTTTACTGTTTGGACTTAGCAGGCTCCACCTGTCAAACGCACTACAAAACAGACCTGATCTTGTTTTCTACCTCCAGCTGTGCTGCACAAAGCTCCAAAAAGCAGGCTACAGTCGACACAGGGCGGGGGACTTGTGTGACCTTGCAATGTGCTCCTTCTAACATGATTGTGGTTAGTGTTTGGTGATTCTGCTTAAGGCTTATTTACAATACATTTGATAAACATATAGTGGACACACGTAGAGCCTTCTGCATGGCATTTCTAGAGCTTTTTTTTTTTTTTTTTATTCTTGGTCTGTGTTGTGTTTTCTGTTCTTTGTTGCTTTCTGTGTGACGCACTTTGGGCAGCTTAAGCTGTATGTTAATTGTGCTATATAAATCAAACTGAATTGAACTCAACTGAACTCATCGTGTCCTTTAGCAAAGCACTTTATCCATGTTCTGTCAGTCCACCCCAGGGCAGCTCTGACTACATTAGCACCAGGTATTGTGTGGATGAATAATGCATTGTAAAACATCCTGGACTGTTAAAAGTTGCTGTATAAATCAAGTGAATTATTCTTAATTTTGTAGTATTATGTATAAAATGTTGTAGGTGCCACTCAGACACTCAGCTGACTACTTTCTCCTCGTCACAGGTCATCTGACTCTGGCATCTGGTAAAAAAAAAAAAAAAGAAAACAAATCAACTAAACCTTGATTGAGCCCTGATGGTTACTGAAACAGACAGATTTGTTTACGTAATAAATGGGACTATAAATGAGACTTAACATGTCTGGGATGACAGCCAAGTGGGTTCTCGGGCTCCTCCTACTGTCTGCGCCTCTAACACGAGCCTTAGCCATGAAACTGTTGGGAAGGAGCAGGAGGCTAATTATGCAACAGCAAAGTAGTTATAAAAATATGTGTTCGCACCAGAGATTTCCATATGGATTTGGGGAGACTGAGAAGTGGGATAAAAATATGCACTGATTGTTCAAACTGCTGGTGCGAGCCTTGGAGCAGCTTACACTTGTCTGGTTTGACGTCATCACCGAAAACAGTTCTTCAAGTTTGCTGTTAATGTCTTTGGCGTGAAGACTGGAGAAGCAAACAAAGCATTTTCAAACTTTAGACCCCTCTGTAAATAGATACTTGTGCACAGTGTTCACCTGGAGGCTGCGTCCTTCTTTGGCCTTAGCTGCAAAAGACAAATCATGCATGGTTTGAGTCTCTGCATGAAGTCTCCACCCATCTCTAGGAAAACCATAAAGTAGCTGGGTACAAGCAAGATATGCCAAGGAAAGCAAAGTAAAAAAAACAAAAACAAAAACATGATGAAAGTTGGCGACAAACCCAGTGAACATCTGCATGTTTATGAGCAGTTGTTTTGTCAAGGACAGATTGACGACTTTGGCTCTTGTTTACTGTTTATGTTTACTATCTCTGATCTTTAATTACTGACTATCACCACCACCTGTAAAGTCTTCATTTTAAATGTAAATCAGCAGGAGTTATGGCCACTAGCTGAAAAACTTGTGAGGCAACAACTTGTACAAGATCAGACATCAGGCATTCAGTTCAGTTTCATTTTATTTCTATAGCACATTTAAACACAACTTCAGCTGTCCAAAGTGCTTCACATAAAAGTCAAGAAAAAACTAATATACACATAATACAATACATAGGCAAAGAATAATAAAACCATAAAACCAATTAAATCTGCAAGCAGTGATGAAGGGCCATTACAATCCTTGCTTTTCTTCTTTTACTATGGATTATATGTGGACGACTGAAGGATTACACAAGACATTTGATTTTATAGTCGATTACTCACTATAGTCAATTAAACAGCCCTATTTTATGGCATTTTTGCAGATTTTCTCAATGTTTAGTTTTTCTCAACAATAAAAAGTTAAGGAATGTATCACAAAATGTGCAAATTTGCAAAATGTATAGCAGTAGAATCAACATCACTATTTGAATGCAATTATCCAATCACAGAGACTGCAATTTTTTATGTACACAATCTCCTGTCTTATTCTGCATTAAAAAAAAACAAACAAACTGCTAACCCTGTAGTTTAGATCTGTATAAACATGTTCTGAAATGTCCCTGTGTGTCAGATGCCCTCCCTGAGTCCCCATGGAGTCTTATTATGTGTAAAAGCTGCAAACCCTGTAGTTTAGATCTGTACAAACATGTTCTGAAGTGTGATTCTTGTATTAGTTTGTCAGTTCATATTTTAGTCTTTTGTCAGTTCTCCTGGCCATGTTTAAAATGTGATCTTTGAACAGAATCCTATTATTAAAACAGAAATCGCAAATTTAATCACAGTGTCAGTGCTGGTGAGAAAAATGGCCCAACCTGTAGCTACGTCAAATCAAATCTAAATGTAAATCAATTTTTTGAGGGAGCACTACTGAGCCGTCTTTCATAATTTTTTCTCAGTGTCTTCACTCAAAATTAGAGCTGAACTGAACTCTAAATTTCAATACCACTTAATTGTCTATATATTATTGTTTACTGCTTTATATTTTACCATTTTCCTTGAAAATTGTACAAATACAAAAAGGGTCTCTCACTGACTCGTCCTTTTGCACATTCATGCTCGGGCCCTAATAAAACACCAGGCCATCCTGTCCAGTATTAAATGCCAGGGAGAAGAGGTGGGTGTTCAGTCTAGTCTTAAACTGTGTTAAAGACTGAGAGGATCTGACAGGCAGAGGGCGCTGTGCCATAGTCTGGGTGCTGCCACAGAAAAGGCTCTGTCACCTCTGGTCTTGAGTCTGGCTTTGGGCACAGCAGCAGGAGCTGGTCAGCTGACCTCTGACCTCAGGGCTCTGGGTGGAGTATAGAGCTGCAGTAACTCCCTCAGATAAAGAGGACCCATAGAGACATTTAAACACAATCAAGAACATTTTGAATTGCACCTGATGAAACAGGAGGCAGTGCACAGGCCTGATGCTCCTGTCTCTTATTTTGTGTCTCAGACGAGCTGCAGTGTTCTGGACATTCTGTGAGCGCTGCAGGGAGCCCTGGTACAGCCCCTGGTACAGCCCCACAAACAAGGAATTACAATAATCCAGACGTGACATTACAAATGTGTGGATTGTTTTTTCAAAATCCGCCTGTGTGTAAGGCATAGTCATATGACTATTAAAATAAGTGAATACGCTTTATTTCATGACAATGCTGTCAGTGTTAAGTTTTTACAATGTAGGCCATGTAATTGATTGAGTTTCACACCTGAAATAGCACCATACATATGAAATACACAGTTAATGCAAAGTCATTAATTCTGAGGTCAGCTCTGTCATGTCTCTCTCGCTACAATTTCGTAGACGTACTAGTTTGATGTATTTACAACCCACAGGAGCTTATTTTATTAAAATGGTCCGACAGAGAATATAATTCTAACAAAGCATGTTCATTACAGCATTTTTAAAGAGAATAAAAAAAAATAAAAAAAACAGCCATAGAACATACTAAATCCTCCCATAGTTCATGCATGTTACTGGATATTATTGGCATCACCAACTCTAAAATATACAACTCACAAAAATATATGTGCAATTATGTCATGGTATCATGGTAAGTTTATTTTTAGTAAATTTAACTTGAAAAACAAACCAATCAAGTGTCTTGAGTAGTAAGTGTAGCGTTTAATGAGGCTTTGTGAGGATATAAATACATGTGGTGTGGAGTATGTGGGGGCACGTGCTCATTCTCCCCAGTGACCACTAAACACAACAAAGAGCTGCAAAAGTTGACACATTTATAGTAGAGACATGAGCTATAAAAGGAGCATTTTATATGACAATATCTTTTCAGTGTCTCCATCTGCTTTTGCCTGATTTTGAGCTTATGAGACGACTTAGGGGTTAATACAAGTGCTGTGCAAATCAGTAAAAATGAACAGCCACAAAATACCTTCAGAATTCATTTGTTAGCGTCATGTTGCCAAATGCTAAGCTGTTAAATGGCCACCTCAGCGTGATATCAGAGGGCACGTGATTCATGAATTATCACTGAAATGGTTTGATTCCCCAAAAGAAACTATGTATTATTTTAGGCTATAAACCTTTAAATACTCACTATGTTTAAAACTATGCTGTACAGTACTACTGCCTGATGTGGAATATTACAGCCAAAAGAACAACACCTCCATGAAAAGCAGCAGGACTAAGCCCTCCTCCAGGCCAAAGAAGAGTAGGTTTGTGGAGATGCGAGCCCGCTCACAGTAGTGGTGTGCGATATGACTAAGAAATGATTTTCTTAGAGCCATATCAAGATTTCTATTTGACCACAAGTAATGTTTTAGTATGCTTTATGCAGTATTAAAAAGGTAACTAAAGCTATCTGCTGTTCTGAAAGTTCTTCACTGTGATTGTTTGTATCCACCTTCTTTTCTTTCTTTTCTTTATTAGTTTATTTGACAGGGACAATGTGCAGAAACATTAAAGATGCTTTACACCAGATTATAGCTGAAGCTAGTTTCCATCTGCCGTCCCTGAGCAGGTGAGAAATACAATATAAAATGTAAGCACTATAATCAATACACACTCACACACTACCTGCCACTCACTCAGAGCCTGATGGAGGCTGTGCATGAGCATCAGTGGTGGAACGTAACCAAGTAAAAGTAGTAAAGTACTGTACTTCAGCACACATTTTAGGTATCTGTACTCTACTTAAGTGGGTACTTTTTAATTTTACTTGACTACATTTGAGAGCAGTATCTATACGTTCTACTCTGCTACGTTGTTTTTTAACAGCACTGAAAAGTAAAAGTATTTTTTATCATAGTCTGAGACCCGCTGAAAAGGTTGAGGGTATATTTTGAACACGCCCCCTTCCATTCCAGCCTTGGGGTTTATTATGAACATGTTCATAGTCTGAGAAACAAAAATATATAAATAAAAACAGCTCGAAAAAAATATTACTTCAGTTGTTTCTGTTGAACAAAGTTCAGCTCAAATCCTCATCAAAATCACCACATTTAAAGCTTCGTTAGAGCTCAAAATCATTTTTCAGTTCATTTTTCATTTATTTATTCATTTTGAGCACATGTATCAGACACACCCAAAGCACAAGCTCGAAAAAGGAGTTGGAAGAAGAAAATGTATTAAGTCCCACCTCTATCTTTCATTAGAACATAAATTTAATGCTTTGTTTAAACTTCCTATTTATATGAAACAAAATATATACATTAATAATTAAAAATATATATAAAATCCATGTGAAATGAGTTTACTTTTTACTCTTTAAGTACATTTTTAAACAGGTACTTTTCATGTGATACTTTTACTTTTTCTTGAGTATTTCTTTTCTCTAATATCTGTACTTTTACTTAAAATTGAGTACTTCTTCGAGCACTGATGAGCACAGCAGAGAAATAGGATATGGTGATTTAAAAAGCAGATTGTCGCAACCCAGCCCTGCCTTACACCTTTCTATGGTTCTATGTTTAATCTGTTTTTCAGTGTAATAAAAAAATCCAAAATAATAAAAAATGATATGCTTTTGCTTTTACTCTATTTTTGTAAAAGTTCCACAGCGGTGGTTTAAGATAACTGTGTGAAAGTGTTCTAAATATGCATGTAGAGAGCATTGTAAAAGAACTTTCAATAGGTTTTTGGCTTTTATCTCACAATGGCCCTGCTCTTTTATGTTCTGTTCGGCCCGGAGAAGAAAGCTCATTGTATAGTGGAGAATAAAGTCAAAATGGCGGAAGAGAGAGGTGACAGATATGATTTAGCGTGAACGGGGACACTGATCGCTGACGAGGGAAATGGGCCGAAGAGGGTAAGAACAGGTGAGCAGAGACAGATGGGTGTCACAAGATGGAGAGTATTGATAATAAAGTGCATTAAATGAATGAGTGCAGCTGGTAAAATACGGCCGGTGGAATGAAGAAGAGCCATAAGCAGAAATATCAATCCTTATTTCAAAGGTCACTGTGGTTTGTATTAATGATAATGGGAGGAGCGTTAAGGGATTGGCGCAATTTTCCATCGAAATTCATGTCTTGAGAAATTTGTGCAAAATGTATTGAGATATATGCTCGTGTGTAATACTGCAGTAGTCACATGTCTATGCATATGTTAAGGAGGGATATGGATTTGTGCGGGAGAGTGCTTGAGAACAGAGGGGACATCAGCCATAGCACACACTTCATTATTTAAGTGTGATTTGATGATTCTTGCCATTAGGGCCGTGCCATTAATCACGTTTTCATAGAGTCATAGAGATTCTGCTGAACATATACTTAGGCCTTTTAACTCGAGAGGTCTTCAGCCAACTCAAAAGCAGTGTATTTTGTGTGTTAAATTGCACTGATTAAAAGGCTGGAATGGAAGGGGGCATGATTAATATTTGTCATATCAACGAGTCAGATTTACTATTACACAGTAGTCCTATTGCACAGTATTAAACATTATGCAGTATATTGTCCATACTAAAAAAGATTGGACCCCAAAACCACTGAATTGGGGTCTAGAGGATGTAGTACCTTATGTATGTATGTGGGTGGAGAGGGGATCTTTCCTATGAGTTTACCCCAGGCCAAGATGCCAGTTCAATTTCCCTACACTTTTGCACAACATAAACTTTTAGATGATGAAAACCAGTGAAATTCCCAAAGAGAACACATGCAGTCTGCGCACAGAAAGTCCATTAGTCCTGCTCAAAGTTCAAGCCTACAACCTCCTGCTGTGGGGCTAGGCACTGAGATCTGTCTGAAGCAAGTCCTGAAAGTGAACTCTACACAAATACTCACAAAAGCTCTTTCATTTTTCCTTTTTGCATGCATTACACTGGCATGCACTGGCTCGCTCTTTCATTGAGTGCAATTCAAAATGTCATTGATTGATTGTGTTTAACTGTCTGCACTCTTTTTGAGGGAGTTAGTGCAGCCCTAAACTCCACCCCGAGCCCCGAGGTCAGCGCCCAGACTATGGAACAGCGTCCTCTGCCTGTCACATTCTCTCAGTTTAAGACTAGACTGAAAACCCACCTCTTCTCCCTGGCATTTAATACTGGTTCAGTTATTGTCCTATGTATCCTGTTATGTGCATGTCTTTTTGTTGTTTTGTTTTTTTGTTGTTTTTTTTTACTTTTATGTGAAGCACTTTGATCAGCTGAAGTTGTTTTAACCCTTTAAGGACTGAGCACATTATAGATAATTATAGCTCCCCTAGACTTTTATTCTTTTTCAGCCATAAAAATCTTGATAAAGGAAGTATCAGAATGTACTGCATTTTTTTACACAACTACCTCTATTTTACATATCCATCCTTATTTTTCCTTTGACGCATTGAATAACTGACCGGAGAAAATCCCTGCGGCACCTGCGCTCTGATTGGTCATCTTCGAGGGACAATATAAGCAGATTATTGTAATAACACTAAAATATTCAAAGCAACTCATGCCTCTGTTTTGAGACGCTGTTTGGATTTACATGAGAGCGCAATTGGTTGTGGAGTTACGGTAATGTAAAGTCCGCAAACACGCTCTATCGCCGACAACAGAATCCGAAGCAATAGGGTTAAATATGCCCAGCTGCTTAGGGCCCCGAGGCCACCAGAGGGTCCCCAAGAGCCCAATCTTGACAATGAAAATCATATAATACATCAAGTTTTATTGGACATGAGACTTGTGTGTTTACAGCAGCCTAAATATCCCTCTCAAACAATTACATTTGTTTTATATCTACAGTATCAAAATATTTGCTGTTGTTACATTTGTTTTTGAGTCGGGCAGAGGTAAGGGCAGCTCTGTGTTTACACCAGTGCAAGGACCCGACATAATGTAAATCTAAGCCCACTGTCTCCAACTGTAACACATGAAAATCCACCCAAAACTTGTCTAGAATTTCAAAAATATTTATGCCCTCTTCACATGTTTGCGTTCTGTTCTTGTGACTATAGAATCTGTGACATTCTGGATGTTTTCAGTCTGATGTTGGTCATATAAACACGAATACAACTGGACAAGGTGATGAGAGCAGAGTCAGAATGTTGTCAGGGGGAGAAAATTCAGCTTCGGGCCCTCTGAAAGCTAGGGATATGAATATGCTGTGTAAAAACTTGGATTAAACGGAATTACGAAATACATAGGTACACAGATATTGAGGTCAAAGTTGCCAGTCAAAATCCTTGTGTTATGTGCCTTTTCCTGTGTTTTGTTGACGACACAGGATTTAGATTTAGAACTTAAAACAACAGAACGCAAATGATGAATTATGAAATATTGTATAACCAAATTGTAATTGTAACATTAAACATCTTTTTTTTAACCTTGAATCCTAAACCTATTTTCTATTTTCTGCAGGAAGAAAACCAACTGATACTTCAATTCAATTCAATTCATTTATTTTTGTAACGCCCAAAATCACAACAACAGTTGTCTCGAAGGGCGTTCATGTTTTGGTACTTAATCTCTTAGTTAAGGTTACGGATTTCAGATAAATATTCTTCTGCTGATATTACATAGACTAAAACCATTATACTTTTTATACCCATCGGAGATAAATGAATTCAAATGAATGAGTTCTTTATCTGAATACAGCAGGATGTTAAACTGTGCAGCAGCCATTACACTTACATTTATGCTTATTCATTGTGACCTGTGGCCTGATTTAACCGAGCTGCTGTGAGGTCACACTGACCAAACACACTATTAATAACCAGCACTAATGGACCAGCTCAAAGGAAAGATCCAAACAGGAGTAAACACAGTCAAAGGAACAAAAACACTCACAGATTCTATCCAAACCTTGTTACCAGTCTTCAGTCAGGCCATAATGAGCAACGTGAAATAAAATGTACATAGAGAGCCAGAATAACAACAAAATGTAACACTGCAGGTGAAAAGGAAAGAATCTCAATTGTGGTTTACATCTTATATAAATGTAAAAAAAAAATACATATATTGCAAAGTTTTGTTTTTTGTTTTTTGTGTGTATGTGACTTTCAAAATTATAGATATTACATATGAACAAAGCTTTCTGTACATCCTGTCAAAATAGTTGAGTACAAGGAACGTTTAGTGTATGTAGTGCTACTTTAAAGCTACCATTTGTAATGAGATTGGCAGACCCTCCCCTGTTGTATTCTCACATACCACTAGAGGCTGCGTACGTTACTGCGGTCTGGCCTGACAGCTTTGGGCTGACAGAAAAAGACCGGAGAGCACAGGTGAGTCTGAACCAAGGCCAGGTGACAGGGGGAGGAAGGGGAAAAGGCTGCATGTCACGTGGCCGCCGTAAGGCGAGTGGGGGTTTAGGAAAGGGTTAATACTCAATCATACTCTTTTTAATTTAATCCGACAACGCCACCTAGAGTTAAAAGGTCTAGGACTCTATTCTAATATTCCGGCAGGTCACAGGGGTGAGCAATGAGTTAAAACCAACAGTGTATTTCTATAACCATTTATTAAGACAAGGATTAAAAAAAAGGGACATAAAATGTTTTATAAAGCGTCCACAGGGAAAATTGGATTTCCGGAAGGCCACAACAACGTCCCTGTAAAATGTCCACCGGGGACGGGTCAAACGCTATGGCCCAGGCGCTCACGACAGCAGACGGGGTCCCCCTCGTACTCCTAGGCCCTCCAGGCTGCACCACCACGCGGACCCTGTGGGGGAGGACACAGACCGGCACCAGTAGACTGTACTAAGGATCTCTTTTCCCCAGCCCAACCCAGGCGTCACCGACTCACCGCGCTGGACGGCGATGAGCCGTCCAGTGTTAGTCGTGCACGCCGTGGTAATATCAATCCGCCTCCGGGTCCACGCATTCGAGTCCGCACCGCCTCCAGCCGCCGCGCTGCGTCGCCCTGGGTTACGCTCTGGCCTCCTCCGGGCCGGGACCGTCGGTTGTTCCTACGGGGAAGGGACAGGACAACTGCCAGTGGGGGGTACAATAGGCCCGCTACAACCCACCCCACATGCGGCCGACTCACCGAGCTGGACGGCTTTTAAGAGCCGTCCAGTGTTAGTATTCGCCGTAGGTCAGCCCCGTCCTCCGGTCCCCCGCCTCCTCCAGGCCGGCACACTGCGTCACTCCAGTACTGCGCTCCGGCTCCTCCGGATCGCCCCGATGCCGTCTCCACAGGGCCCGGCTTCAATCCCGCGGCTTGCGCTGTGTCCGGGCCGTCCTCATCTGCGCGTCAGCGCGGCGTCTTGTCCCCCGTACGTTTTCCTTTTCCCCTGTTGCACCTGTTGCCTAGTCCAGCGTGTCCAGCGTGTCCCGTGTGCGTCTCCCGTGTGTCCGTGTCTCGTGTCCCTCGTGTGTCCATCATCTCCTCGTGTGCGTCTGTCTATTTATCGGCCCCCTCTAACAGCCCACACCTGTTGTTCATTTAGGAAGGCACCGGCATCAACGTCCTCTGCGATTGGCCCAAAAGGGTGGGGCTACGCCCCAAGAGCTGTTCAATAAAACAGTCTAAAAGTCACACCATGCGGGAAACATGCAGTAAAAACATGCAATAAAAACACGCAACCCACACAAAACATTAAACATAAAACAGCCCAACATCCCCACACCCCCCCATGCCAAATGGGTGCCAGTCCCTGGACCAATTGCTCAGTCTCTATAACGAGCGGGGCACTGCCCTCTAGTGGTACGAATAGGTCGAGAAGGCGCTGTTCAGGTACTACATCTACTACAGGATAATAAAACATTAAGGGCAGTTCTTGAGTTTTAGTCTGAACTTGTCGCTGTTCTGTGGGCTGATTAGTAGGAGCAATGCAAGGCTTAAGGGCATTTCGATGCAATGTTCTCTCTTTACCACCCCTCTCAGGTCGCACACGATAAACCAGGCCGGAATCACCCACCAAATCCACAATTACATGGGGTTCTGGCTGCCACCAACTGTGCAGTTTACCCTGGTCTCGTCTGTTTCGGTCACGTACCCAAACCCGTTCACCAGGGAGGAGAGCATTAGCTTTATGATCGTAATATTGCTTTTCATGTCCGGCTGCGCCCGTCATTTTAGTATGAGCTAAATTATATGCATGAGACAACTTTTTATGATGTTCCGCAACCCATCCCTGCAAGTCATGACGTGGCTGATTGTCCACAACCCCCAGATTAACTTCGATAGGAAGCCTGAGGTGGCGCCCAAACATCAGGTACGATGGAGCAAACCCAGTCGCACTGTGGACAACATTATTATAAGCATGTAATAATTCAGGGAGATGCTCTGGCCACCTACTCTGTCTCTCCACCTCAAGAGTACGAAGCATATTTAGCAAGGTTTGATTCATTCTTTCAACACGGCCGTTACCCGCAGGATGGTAAGGAGTAGTACGGCTTTTTGAGATACCATACATACTACACAACTGTTTCATGAGTTCAGATTCGAAATTTGGCCCCTGGTCTGAATGAAAGCGGGACGGACAACCAAACGGTTGGATTATCTTAGACCAAATCGCACGAACCGTGGTTTTTGCACTTTGATCGCGAGTAGGGATGGCCCAAGAGTACCGCGTGAACATATCAGTCATAACCAAAATGTACTGATAAACATCGTTTGGTCGGCGCAGGGAAAGAAAATCTACAGCAATCACCTCAAGTGGGTACGATACCTCTATTGGTCTAAGAGGGGCCCTTGGTTCAGTCCTATCTTTCTGTAGGCTACACACCACACAGCCCGATTGGAACCCATGCACCTCCCTGTCCATGCTTGGCCAGAAGAAATGGCGCCTCATGTGAGCAAGGGTCCGCTCCACACCAGCATGGGCTGTAGCTTCATGGCACTTCCTCCACACCTCCTGGCGACTGGAATCTGGGCAAACAATCTGGAAACTAGGCTCACATGCATGGGAATCAAACACTTTCCTACAGAGGATGCCCTTATACAAACAAAGTCTTCTTCTCTGCTGTAGCAGCCGATTAACCGCTCCCGGAAGGGCCTCCCTCTCCTCCCTAGTTGGGGCAATATTATCCTCCACGTACCTCCGTACCAGATTAATGTGTGGGTCCATCCCTTGAAGGACTCTCCAGTCTTTGTCCAGCGCCGGTGAGGCAGAGGTCTCGGCTGCCGGAACATCCGCTGCCCCAGTACTGGTCACCGCAGCAACATTAGTCGGGGCACTGTTCTGAGTAGCAGCTGTAGGGAACCTGGAAAGAGCATCTGCATTCACATTCTCACGCCCTGCTCGGTATTTCACATCAAAGTCGAATGATGCCATTTGGGCCACCCATCTCTGCTCTACGGCCCCAAGGTTAGCAGTCTGTAGGTGGGCAACGGGATTATTATCAGTAAATACTGTGAATTTGGCCCCAGTTTAGTCCTTAAATTTTTCAGTAATTGCCCACTTGAGCGCTAATAACTCCAGTTTAAATGAACTGTAATTCGAATCATTTTTCTCTGCAGGGTGTAAACTGCGACTCGCGTAAGCAATTACACGCTCTTTCCCATCATAATTTTGTGCCAAAACTGCCCCGAGCCCACTGTGGCTTGCATCAGTGTACAGGATGAAAGGCCTTGTATAGTCCGCATAGGCAAGGATTGGGGCCTGGGTTAAAGCGTCTTTCAGTCTGTCAAAAGAAACTTGGCACTCGGCCGTCCAATCAACTGTCCTCGGGCTCGACTTTTTGTTGTTAGGGATGCCAATCAACAAAGAGTTGAGTGGTAGAGCAATTTTAGCAAACCCCTGAATGAACCTTCTATAGTAGCCTGCCAGGCCCAAGAATGCTCTCACCTCACGCACAGACTTTGGAACAGGCCACTCGGTCACTGCAGTTACCTTCTCGGGGTCAGGCATCACACCTAACTGGTTAACTACATGACCTAAAAAATTTACCTCTCGTTGGAGGAGTCTACAATTGTCCTGCCGCAACTTCAGTCCATGCTTCCAAAGCCGTTCAAACACTTCTTCCAAGTGCTGCAGGTGGGTATCAAAGTCAGGTGAGTACACAATTATATCATCCAGGTATACAAGCAAGGATTCTGTAATCTGACCACTAAGACATTGCTGCATTAGTCTCTGAAATGTGGCGGGCGCATTGCAGAGGCCAAATGGCATGCGTTGGAATTCAAATAAACCCACGGGTGTGGTAAAGGCCGTCTTCTCCCTATCCCTAGGGTCGACTTCTACCTGCCAATACCCGCTGGAGAGATCCAATGTAGAAAACCACTCTCCCTCTTCCCAGGATCGAAGAAACGCTCACCTCCCTCTCAAAGGCAAAGCATCCTTATGAGTGACACTGTTCAATTTCCTATAATCAACACAAAACCTCCAATTCCCATCTTTTTTCTTGACCATGACAATAGGCGCAGCCCAGGGGCTGGAACTCTCGGTTATTACACCCCTCTCTAACATGTCTGCTAATAGCGACCTCATCTCGCGATACATGAGGGGTGGCAATGGTCTAAATCGCTCTCTAATAGGATCCGAATCACCCGTTGGGATGTTGTGCTTAACTACGTCCGTCCTACCAAAGTCCTCTTCATGTTTTGAAAAAACCTTCTCCCACTTCTGCACGAGGGCAGTCAATTTAGCAGCTTGTTCTTGGTTCAATTCCATTCCGTTAACTAGACTCTGCATGTCGAAGTTTTTACTACTCTCAGACCCTTCCGCCATCTCTACTAACCCAACCTCTATCTCGCCATCATCGTTGGAGGTCAGGTCGACATCACAGCCACCATGAACATCTGCGTCGTCTACTTGATACAGGCGGCCAATCTTTTGGTAACGTCCTAAAATGATGGGATGATTATTCAAATTTCTCAGTCGGACAGGGATCCTACCGTTGTGGACAACCGCGAGCGTCCGAGCCACAGAGACTGCATTCGGCTCGTCCAGGGCCTCAACCAGGCCACAGTAGTCCCTCCCCGCTGGTCCGGCTCGAGTCCGTCCCCAAACCATTATCTCACTCCGGGCAGGGATCCTGACTCCCCGTCGCTGAGACGGCCACACGTACCCTCTAAACCCATCTTCTGTAGTAACAGCCATTCCTTGGCACAGGGCGAAGGCCGCCCGCCATGCCTGCTGGGACCTAGGGCTTTGGCAAGAAAAAGACACGGGCCCTTCGGGGTTATGAAACACAGCATCCCAACACGGCCTAATTACGTTCATGCCAATAATAAAAACATTGGTAGAGCATTCATCAGTCACCACAAAAACACCTCTCTGGTTAACTTCAACACCCTCAATTTTAAAGTCCAACACAGCATACCCTATGCAGGGGATTTTGAGACCATTAGCGGCCTTCAGCTTAACATAGGAGGGCACGTTTTTAACACTATACTCCGAGAAATACTTTATGAACAAACGCTGTTGCATTAGTGTCACTTGCGAACCAGTGTCCAAGAGTCCCGCCATGTTAACGCCACCTACTGTCACATCCACGTAGGGGCAATCTCCCACTAAAGCTGTGGCCCTTTGGTCCTTCGGACCAAACCCCACTGCATGGGCCTCAACAGCAGGGTTGCTTAGTTTAAAGCCGGCTGGTTCCCAGGATGCACTCTACAAAACCGGGCAAAATGACCTGGCTGGTTACACTTTCTGCAGATCGGCCTACCATCTTCATCCCAACGGTCACTGGGGTATGGCTGTCGGTGTCTTCCTTCGGGCCGAAGCTGGGGAGCGCTGTTGCGGCGCATGGACATAGGCGCAGGGCTGTCCGACCTCAGTTCTTTCACGAGCTCCCGAGCAAAGTCCTTCATCTGGCCCCTCAATTCCTCCACAATCTCCCTCTTTAGGTCCTGTTTCCACGCATCAGCCTGTTGGTGAGATCTAAAATGGTTAGGCTCTCTTACCGCTGCACAAGTCGCTTCGGGCCATCTTGGGCTCTGGGTTTCTTCCTCTAGTAGAAGGGCCTCCTGTTGTAGGGCCCTGAAGGTTGTGTCCGGGTCCAATCGAACAACCCGCTTAAGGGCCCTCTGTAAGGCGCCATCCTCCAGGCCAAGCATAAACTGATCTCTCAGGTGGGAGTCTGTGGGTGCTCCTTCCGCATCGTGTTGCTCTAACCTGCGGTACAGTTCTCTCAAGCGCAGCACATAAGCTTGGACAGACTCAGCCGGCTTCTGTACACAACCAAAGAATTGTGACCTCAAAACAGACACAGGAACTTTTTTAACATAAAGCTCATCTAGTGCAGTGAATACTTTTACAGCCCTATCGCGCTCATCCTCAGCCAGCACATTAATTTGCCTCCTAGGTGGCCCAGACAATGCACCAATTAAAATTCTTACTTTTTGAGGTTCCGTCAAGTTATTAGCATCTAAAGCCTTGCATTTGCTCCTTCCAGTCCACATATTTTAAATTACCATCATGGCCTTCAAATTTAGGCAGCCACGGGGCCCCAGGATAAATAGGCATCATCATTTTGAGAAAAGAGGAAAAAAAATTAAAAGTGGGTTTACAGCACTAAAACAATCTTTGGTTTAAAACACTGCTCACAATCCTGTGATCCTGCCGACAACGCCAGAAAACTGTCACGTGGCCGCCGTAAGGCGAGTGGGGGTTTAGGAAAGGGTTAATACTCAATCATACTCTTTTTAATTTAATCCGACAACGCCACCTAGAGTTAAAAGGTCTAGGACTCTATTCTAATATTCCGGCAGGTCACAGGGGTGAGCAATGAGTTAAAACCAACAGTGTATTTCTATAACCATTTATTAAGACAAGGATTAAAAAAAAGGGACATAAAATGTTTTATAAAGCGTCCACAGGGAAAATTGGATTTCCGGAAGGCCACAACAACGTCCCTGTAAAATGTCCACCGGGGACGGGTCAAACGCTATGGCCCAGGCGCTCACGACAGCAGACGGGGTCCCCCTCGTACTCCTAGGCCCTCCAGGCTGCACCACCACGCGGACCCTGTGGGGGAGGACACAGACCGGCACCAGTAGACTGTACTAAGGATCTCTTTTCCCCAGCCCAACCCAGGCGTCACCGACTCACCGCGCTGGACGGCGATGTGTTAGTCGTGCACGCCGTGGTAATATCAATCCGCCTCCGGGTCCACGCATTCGAGTCCGCACCGCCTCCAGCCGCCGCGCTGCGTCGCCCTGGGTTACGCTCTGGCCTCCTCCGGGCCGGGACCGTCGGTTGTTCCTACGGGGAAGGGACAGGACAACTGCCAGTGGGGGGTACAATAGGCCCGCTACAACCCACCCCACATGCGGCCGACTCACCGAGCTGGACGGCTTTTAAGAGCCGTCCAGTGTTAGTATTCGCCGTAGGTCAGCCCCGTCCTCCGGTCCCCCGCCTCCTCCAGGCCGGCACACTGCGTCACTCCAGTACTGCGCTCCGGCTCCTCCGGATCGCCCCGATGCCGTCTCCACAGGGCCCGGCTTCAATCCCGCGGTTTGCGCTGTGTCCGGGCCGTCCTCATCTGCGCGTCAGCGCGGCGTCTTGTCCCCCGTACGTTTTCCCTTTCCCCTGTTGCACCTGTTGCCTAGTCCAGCGTGTCCCGTGTGCGTCTCCCGTGTGTCCGTGTCTCGTGTCCCTCGTGTGTCCATCATCTCCTCGTGTGCGTCTGTCTATTTATCGGCCCCCTCTAACAGCCCACACCTGTTGTTCATTTAGGAAGGCACCGGCATCAACGTCCTCTGCGATTGGCCCAAAAGGGTGGGGCTACGCCCCAAGAGCTGTTCAATAAAACAGTCTAAAAGTCACACCATGCGGGAAACAACATGCAGTAAAAACATGCAATAAAAACACGCAACCCACACAAAACATTAAACATAAAACAGCCCAACATCCCCACATGCACATCTGCCATCTACTGGTGACACAAAATCAAATCAACTTACAGGTGGCAGAGCTGATCAGCCTTTCAAGCTACAATGTCCTCGGTGAATCTTTAAGTCAATTAATTTAAATAATACAGCTTTTTAGGTGCAGGTTGGTTTCTAGGTGAAAGTGTTTATACTGAGAGAGTAAACTGACCCATAAATGAAAAAAAAACAAAAAAAAAAACCCCACAACATTTTTAGAACAACTGGAACTGAGAAGTGTATTTTGAGAACTGGCCATCAGTGTAACATTGTGCCTATCTAAAGCCCATAACTCCTGGGACTGTCAAAAAGAAGCAGCTCGACTTGTAATTATTTTGCCAAAATGTTTAGTTGAGACAGAGCCACATCTTCCCCTTACATCTGCAGCAGGCGAGCTCACTATAGCGACAGACCAGAACACGGAGAACGACATGCACTTTTTGTTGTTTTCCTGTAAAACATCAGACGAATTGTAAATATTCGAGTGTGAACGGAGGCAGATCTGTCCAGGCTGAAGCACTTAGCGGCGATAGCGGCAGGGCGATCAAAGAGCTGCTGTTAATGTGTTTGAATGTGGAGAGAGAGAGAGACAGAGGGGGAGAGAGAGAGCGCCTCCCAGCTCAGATAATGATGTGTTGTATTCGGGCGAGGAACACTTTTCTATAGCACGAGCTTTATAATGATCATCTCAGCTCCAACAGAGGGGCTTCAAGAGACATTGGTATGGAAGCTAATCATTACACAGCTAAAGCTAAATCAAAAACATTGTCCAACATCATTCTGGCTTTTTACTTTGGACACAGTAGCACCTGTATTTTTGAATGTAAAATTAAATGAGATGTAACACCAGTAGAGGGAGCAAGGCCTGCATTTGCCGACAAGGTGAGAAGACAAGCGCTTTTGTATTAAGCTAAAACAATGGCATCTCAAATCAAACTTGCTAAGCTGTGTGGAAGAGGAAATTAGAAAGAGTATGTGCTTTAAAAACATGGAAGTGCTTCATCAGTATTTCTAAAACAATGAATACAGACAAGCACAACTCTCTGGTATTATTTATACTGTTTGATGAGAAGACAACACACTTTAAAATGGGCTTTTAGGAGATTTCAACCATGGTGTTCCCTCATCATTCTCTTACTTACACTTGTTACTTGAGTGTTTTTAAAATGTCTGTGTTCACCTACCATCTCCACCAAATGTATATAATGTACTGTGATTTTTGTTTTGTTTTGGGGTTTTTTCTGTCTGTCTCCAAATCATTGCCTGGGATCCAGAACACACACTTCTTCAATACTCACTTAAAGATATGATCATCTAGTCTCGATGAATCTCCCTGTTTTCAAATGGGAGTGATTGACAGGTGGATTAGCCAATCAGGGTCCCTTCATATTAGAAAAAAAAATCAGTAAAAAATATCATAGGGGGCTGAAAAAGATGGTGATTTTCTGCAGAACCAATGAACCACGCACTAAACTTATTAAGTTTATAAATGTGATTTAAATGTGATAAATGTGATTTTATTTGTAAAACATAAGTGACCAATGAGCTCCTTCATTTCACATGCGTCACTGAAAAAAAACAACAACAAAAAACAAAAACAAAAAAATGGATGGATCTGATAGCATTTGTCTGGGCTTGTGAGGCAAAGCAGGACATGACTGATATCAATCTGTATACAAAATACAGAGACAGGGATTTTGGCAGGGAATCAAAATCATACATTTTGATTAAAAAAATAAATAAAAATGTAGCCATTTTTTCAGCAATAAAAACAAAAATTTGCTGCTTACAAGGAAATTTCCCAATTAAGTGGCGGGATGTAACAAGTGAATGTTTCTTTTATTAAACAGTTTTAAATCAACACTGTGGTTTGCATGAAAAAAAATGTTACTGCTAAAACTAAATACCCCCAAACAATGTCATAATAAGTCTTGTGTAAAGCTTTGCGCTCCAGAGATTGCTCTCATCATTACAGTAACACTTTGTGGACATTGGATTCATCTGGGTAAAACTACACATGTTTCTTGTATAGTTTTAGATGTTGCTCTAAAGAACCAAGGGCAGCCTAAGGCAACTTTGTGGTAAGTTTAAACACTGACTTGAAGTGTCAAAACAGCCCTGCAGCACCTCACCCGACTTCAAAGGTCTTCTCTTCTAACTTCTGTCATAAACACACATCAGGAATTTGGCTTTTCTATTCGCACAGTTTTTCTGTTAAAGTGTTTTTAATACTGGTGTCCTGTGGAGAGCAGGCAGTAGAAACTAAGTGCGGGCCAGCTCTCCAATACGACCTTTTTGTTGCTATGGAAACACTATTTTAACTGTGCCAAATGCCAAAATAATTCAACTTTTTCTACCTTGAAAGTGTTCAGTGGTTTCAGAGATTTCATTTTCTTTTAAGTTGTATTTGTACTTACAATCAAATGTGCTATAGGCTCACTGTATATATACATGTATCTGTCTGTCTGAGTGTATTTTGGAGATGCCCAGTGGTGGAAAAAGTATTCAGTTTTGTTAGTTAGGTAAAAGTACAGATTGGAGCACAAAAAAAAAAAACCTCAAGTAAAAGTATCACATGAAAACGAACCCATTTAAAAATGTACTTAAAGTAAAAGTATTTTGCACAGATTTTCAGATCTAATAAAGCTTCAAATTAATGTGTTTTTCCTAGTTGTTTTTATTTGTATATTTTTGTTGATGAATGTGCTAAAAATAAACCTCTCAGGCTTTTCAGCGGGTCTCAAACTATGATTAAAACTTTTCAGTCCCGTTCAAAATGTAGAAAAAAAGTAGAAAGTACACATACTTTCAAATGCAGAAGTAAAAGTAAAAACTATCCACTTTAAACATGACTTAAGTAAAGTAGAGATAGCTACATGCTTTTATTTTGGTGCAATACTACTTTTATTTTGTTACGTTCTGCCCCTGGAGATGCCATAACCTCAATACTTGATACTGACTCACTGCTATTCTCTTGTAAATATATGTCAATTATACATCATAATGACTGGCTTGTTGTTGATACTGATTTATGTATGTACTTCTACATTTTTAGAACACTGAGTTTGAAAAGCATTCTGGTAGCTTGTCTGTCTGGACAGACAGATTAAATTGGCAGATTAAATGTATATAGTCTGTGACAATGGCAGCATGACCGTGTGGTCTGGATGTTAGATAAAACACTGCGTCCAACAGGACAGTTCAGCTTTGAATCCCAAAAACACAAGACTGAACTGGACAGGTTTGAAAGGAAGGACACCAGTGATTCATGCTCTTCCATATTTAACGGGAGTGATCATTGTGCCTTTAAAACACAAAGAGTATTCACATGAGGCCAAATTAACTTGAAATTAATTAAAACACAGGAGGGATGTGGTTACAGTGTTTTCAATCGCTTTGACCCACCTCTCTATTGAAAATGGATATTTGCAAAATAGCTCACACAGAATCCCAAACAGAGTTACAGTTTCTCAGCAAAATGTTCAAAACTGATCAATAATCCCCCAAAAGCAAGTTTTACCATCACAATTCTCAAAGTGTGCTCATGTGTTTTCTGTGCTCATTCATTTGACAGTGCAGCTCAGAAGCCTCAGTCCTGCTCTCAGTCACCACAGAGTCACTGGTTTACAGTTTTGTTTTGTTTTGGGTTTTTTTTGTTGTTGTTTTTTTTTTTTTTTTCCAATCGCTTTGGCACATTTTCTGAAACTTTTTATAAATCTGGCAAATCTTTTGCACTCTTTGCAGAACTATTCACACAAGACACAAAACAATTCAGAATATCTGAGAAAGTAAACTTTGTGAACAAAATCAGAGCAAAAGAAAATACAATCTGTCAACTGGACGAAAGGTTGTAGGAGTGAAGACATTTGGCTGCTCATCCAGGACACTTCTTCAGTTCTGGTCAGATAACTGCTGGACACTGCCTTATATTTCTCTGAAGGGAAGAGCTAACAACACTGACACGAGAAACAGCTATTGTTTACAGTTTCTGTTTGTAGGTTAGGTCTATTGTACTACCCTAACTGTGCACTGTGCCTGAGTTATACTTATATTACTCTATTCATTCAAGCCCCTAATAAGTGATATCACACACATCCTGGCTAGCCCTATTGTTTCCTTTATTTGCCTTGGATCTGAGAATGGTGTTGTAGATGGGGGATAGATGATGTCTCAGGCCCCCATTCCGGTTTAAGGAACGATTGTCTTTCCTAACAAAAATAGCTTCTTTAACTCTCCTCTCAAACCATTTCTTTTTTCTGGCTCAGATCTGAACCTCACTATCTTCAAAGGAGTGGTTAGTATCTTTGAGATGGAGATGGACAGCATACTGGGGTCCAGAGGAGCTCTTGTGCCAGTGTTGGTACATTCTCTTATGAAGTGGCTGTTTAGTTTCTCCAGTGTAACGCTCACTGCACTCTTCACTAAACTGAATGGAGTAGACCACATTACCTTTTTATGGTTCAGAGTTTTGTTCTTTGGGTGAAACAGTTTCTGTCTTAAAGTGTTTGTAGGTTTGAAATAGACAGGAATTTCAAACTGTCTGAAATTTCTCTGCAGTTTTTCAGACACACCCACTGTGTAAGGAATAGTTACACCTTTCCTTCTAGGCTCAGATTCCCTATTGTTCTGTTTTTTAGCTCTCTTAGATCTACTGAAGGCCCATTTTGGATATCCACAAGCTGAGAGGTCTTTCTCCACATGTTGTTCCTCCTTCACTTTTCCCTCTGTATTTGTAGGCACCACTTGAGCTCTGTGTTGTAGAGGACGGATCACTCCGAGTTTGTGCTGCAGTGGATGGTGTGAATCAAACAGCAGGTATTGGTCAGTGTGTGTGGGCTTCCTGAAGACTTCTACCCGGAGACACAGGTCAGATTTACAGTGTTTATTTACAGTTTGTGACACAAAATACAGAACCAAGCAGGAAGCCAGGTGCGGGCCAGGATCCAGGAGCAGAGCATAGAGTGCAGCGGAGACATAGATGCGGGCAGCACCAGGGCAGGGAGCAGAGTGCAAACCAGGGTCCAGTAACGTGGAGTGCAGAGAAAAGCCAAGACAGTACCAGGGCTGGGAAGCAGGGTCGGAGCAGGGTCGGAGCAGGGTCGGAGCAGGGTCGGAGCAGGGTCGGAGCAGGGTCGGAGCAGGGTCGGAGCAGGGTCGGCACAGGGTCGGAGCAGGGTCGGAGCAGGGTCGGAGCAGGGTCGGCACAGGGTCGGAGCAGGGTCGGAGCAGGGTCGGAGCAGGGTCAGAGCAGGGTTGGAGCAGGGTGAAGACACGTGTAGGATCCGGCACCAAAACAGGATGTAGAAACACAGGAACGACAACGATCTCACCCCGAGTGTCTCGTCTTGGCTCCTCTTATACTCCGCAGCAGGTGGGAGTAATTGCGCTGATGCGCTCCAGGTGCGCGCGGGAGGAGCCAGGAACTCCGCCCAGCTCCAGGCTCAAACAGGTGAGGGAAGGGAAAGCACACAGGGAGACAGAAAATGCAGGATCATGACAGCAGATCAATGAACCCATAGCACAGCTGCGGATTTGCCTGTAGAAGTTTCCTCTGAATGTAAAAAATGTGGTATTTAAATAAATTTCCATCAGTTTGCAGATTTGGTCCAGTGTCAGTTTCATTCTCTCTTTTAGCTTACTATCCTGCAGTAGTCTCCTCTGCTACATCCACCGCTACTGATGTGGGAATACAAGTAAAAAGAGAGGTCACATCAAATAAAAACACTGTCTCATCCACATCAAATTGGAGATTTGCTGTGTTCTCAATATGGTGCCAATCTGACCAGAACTGAAGAAGCAGCTTGGATAAGCAGCGAAACATCTTCACTCCTACATTTTGTCCAGTTGACAGATATTATTTTTCTTTAGCTGTGGATCAGACCTGGGCGACTGAGGGATTACACAGCTATTTTGTGAACAAAACTTTAAACACTCTCATAAAAAAGGACACTTTGTTCTTCAAATAAACACAATCATCAGATTTATAAACTTCTCTAACCATCATTCAGACACTGACTGCAGAATGTTACACCTCTGTTAGACTGTAGTGAGGGAGTCAGAGAACAGGACCAGTATCACACTGTTGGACTGTAGTGAGGGAGTCAGAGACCAGGACCAGTATCACACTGTTAGACTGTAGTGAGGGAGTCAGAGCTGTAGGACCAGTATCACACTGTTGGACTGTAGTGAGGGAGTCAGAGACCAGGACCAGTATCACACTGTTGGACTGTAGTGAGGGAGTCAGAGACCAGGACCAGTATCACACTGTTGGACTGTAGTGAGGGAGTCAGAGCTGTAGGACCAGTATCACACTGTTAGACTGTAGTGAGGGAGTCAGAGCTGTAGGACCAGTATCACACTGTTAGACTGTAGTGAGGGAGTCAGAGCTGTAGGACCAGTATCACACTGATGGCTAAAGAGCAAGGCAGCTACAAAGGATTTCAGAGTTGAATCAAAGCCGGAGAAGGGGCTCCGTGGAGAGCACAGACTGTGAATAGAGACATCCCACATACTGTATACTGCAAATCCATTGTAATTGTGTGTGAATGCATTGTCTGATCTTCCAGAAGTCATTACATATTGCAAAAAATGTGTAATGTATTTGCTATTTTAACATTCTGATAATTTTCTTTTACATAAGTGTTTGGATAAAATATGGCAAAATCTAGCTTAAATATATTTTTATAAAAATAAGAAAAAAACTGCACTAAATCAGTGATTCTGTGTGGCCCCTGAGAGCAAGTTTCCATGGGCAAATTTGCTTTTGGGACACAATCGATCAGTTTTGAATGTAAAACTGCATTTTCCCAAGTCAAAAATATGTTTAGGAAAACTATAACCCTGTTCATTATTCTGTGTGAGCTGTTTTGCAAATGTAAATTTTCAGTAGAGAAGTGTGTCCAAAGAATGTGCTGAAATGACTGAAAAAAAGTGTACCGCTGTCAATTCCGTTTTGACAAATAGGTTTTTATCTAAAAAAAAAACATCCACCATTAAACTTTAAAGTCAGATAATTGACAACCACCAGTAGAGCACTAGTACACAAATGAGTAAACAAATGAATGGTATAAAACATTTGTAAAAAGTCAAACTGAGTCAAACTCAGTATTACTTTTATTTAAGTAAGTCCTGTACTATTTTAATAGATTATTTTTCCAAACAATGTTTAGTTTGTTTTCATACCTGACAGTTTGGACTGCTCACTAGCGCCTCAGAGTGGTCATGTGATATTGCTGTGACGTGCCCTATCAGCTGATTTAAACAGGTTTTGGCGCTGTCTTCCTACCGGTGGAGGCAGGACGGCCGCGGCATCTGCAATTCGACTTCTTCAGGACAGAATCCCAGGTGTGTGAGAGTAAAACTGCTCCCTCATCCCAGTTTAAAGTCCCTTGGGCACGTTTCTGTATTTCAATGTATGCCTCAACTGGTAGGAAAACATCGCAAAACTTGATGACTACTCTAAGGAAGAACGCTAGTGAGCAGTCGAAACTGCACAGATATGAAAACAAATCAAAAAGAATCTATTAAGATAAATTGTCAGAATACCAGATGAACCTCATTGGACTAAATTCTGTTCTATTTTATTATTCCAAGTTATCTTACTGTTTATACTGGCAAATCCATGTCCCTCTCAGCACGACTCCTCTCTCTTTCCTCCCACACTGTGTCCACTTGTGCTCCATCACAGCGTGCGGTAAAAGCCCTCCTTTCCACGGCCCAGCTTTTCTCACCTTTAAGTTGTATGACAGTTCCAGACATCCACACTCCCCTCTTATCAACTCTACCCAACTGCCTGTCAGTTTGGGCCCCTAAGGAATCAACTTTTGGAACAATACCTGTGTTTTTTTTCACCCTCACAATCCCGCTATCATTCTTTCTCTGCAGATTTTTTACTCAACTGTACGACTGTGCGAAAGCCTTAGCCCGTGGGGATATTTTTTCTTTAGGCAGGAAGATCAGAAGAATGCTGCGAGCGCCTCAGTCCCTCTCCCCCTTTTGGCGAGCACCGTGCGGGGAATTAATGACTTCGCCGAGGCCCATCAACGCCACAGAACACGTGGGTAGAAAACATAAGAGACAAAAAATAACAGATAAGACGAGGGACCTGCATTCGTGGGCTTTTGGTGCTAGTGCTGGTAATGGTGAAAGGTGACTAGAGAGCAATAGAAATGAAGAGGGGGAAACAATAAGCCGGTGCTGAGTCAGATTGGTGATATTGCGGCAGGAAGTAATTTCATTTTGGGCTGGCCACTGGAGAATACACAGAAGAGACTGGGGTTAACACACATGCTTTCAACTAACCCCAGAGACGTTCACTTGCACTCTAATGTACAAGACAACTGTGTAAGAAGAGTTAAAGAGCAAAATGCCGCCTACTGAATGATCATTAGCAGACACAGTATGAAGAAGCATAGCCTTTTTTTTAATCACTATCATTTTAAATTTTATCTTCATATTTCCCTTCTTATTCATTTTTCACTCTCGCTCGCTCTTTATCTGTTCCCGTCAACTTCAGCATGCTTGAGCTACACACACACACTACACACACACGCTACACACACACACACACCCCCACACGCTACACACACACCCCCACACACTCGCTACACATGGGTAATTTAATTTATTCTTTTTTTTTTTTTGTCTTGTCTACAAACCCGTTCTGTCTTCTGTCTTGTTATTTGAAGCAGTATGTCTTGTTATTAATATGTCTTGGACCTACAGTCTTGTATTTGAAAATGTTTATCTTGTCTGTTATTAATAAATCATAATATTAATTTTAAAAAAGAAGAAAAAGCATAGTGCGTATTTTAATGTTGCCATGAACCTGGCGCAAGGTTTGTAAAAATGTTCTAAAATCAAGTCAAAATAGAGATTTAGTGTACAAAGATTTATTGTATAATCAAAAGACTCATCAAATTAAAACAATGGCCAATAATCCCAATTATTATTATGAATTCCTTGTTAGATTTACGCTCTGAAGGTCAAATGCAGTGAATATAATTTATAATTGTGTTGTTGTTTTTTTTTTTTTTAATGAGCTTGACCCGACCTAAGCATCAGCATAAGAGTGAAAGAAAATGTGCATCATTGCTATAGCAATTAACACTGCAAAACTAAATATCTTCTGAATGGTTCAAAGTTCTCAAATAAGCAGCTAACTGAAAAGCATGCAGTGTCACATTTACTCAAAAATTCCATGCATTTTAAATGATTACTGAAGTCATGTGCAAATACATTTTAAAGAACAATAAAAGCACTTTGATGATGATAGAAAACGTTAGCATTTGATTTTTATTTTTCCCTTTTGCACTATCAATATAAAACATAGTAACAGATTACACAAGTTTTTTTTGTATAAATTGGATACGTTTGTATTATTAATAAACAATGCAAGATTAAATAAATAAAAAAGGCTGACATTTTGTTCTGCACTGAGACAAATGAACTACCAAATAAACCATTTTTGTGAAGCGGCGTGGCCTGAAGGAAAAATGTTGCTGAGGGTATGATTTTGGCAGTGCTCTGCTAATTAGCCTCACAGTCCCTTGGGTTTGTGAACGTTGAGAGCATTTGTGCAGTGCGTCATGGAGGACACACGCTTAGTTCAATGTGAATGCACTCAGCACAACTGAGGCCATAGGCTCATCATGAGCTGACTCACACGTCTGTGCTTTTATCAAGGAAAAACGTGTGAATGAAACTCACAAACTCATAAACTCACAGATCTGTGCTTTCATCAAGGAACATCATGTGAATGAAACGTGCACAACCACAGCCAGGCATTTGGATAAGACTCTGGAGAGTTCTTTGATTTCAGACAACATCTCATGGAGGGGAATGCAAATAACTTTATCCTTTATGGTTAATACTTTAGGTTAAATATTTGTGTATGTGAGTGTAAATGTGTTCTATATTACACAAAATGGAGTATTTTGAGCTTTAAGCCAAGGTGCAATGGTGTCACCTCATGAGAAACAAAAAAAAAGTTTTTTTTGTGTTTTTTTTTTTTGTTTCATTCACACATGTTTGAGTGATCCTTTATTATTAGTCTTATTATTAGTCTCCAAAGCTCAAAATGCTCTGTTCCACCTTGTGATGTCATGTTGTTAACAGCTACTCTTTATTTTTAGTTCACTAGAGATTGACAAATTCAGGGCTGAAAACACCTGACCCGCCTTATATAATGATGGTTGGACTGGCAGTTTTGTCTGGTACCACTTTAACTACATCAGAATCAGAATCAGAAGACTTTTATTGCCATAGTCTGTGAACACAGTTCACAAACTAGGAACTTGATACGGTGAAAAAGTGCAACATAAACACACTGAATAAATACAAATACAAATAAGGGCATGCAGTTAAGAGCTCTTCACGGGTGTAAGAGCACGCAGACACAGAAGAAACACACAAAAACAAAAAACACACAGCGCACCAAATCACCAGGGCGACCGTACGTGGCGCCATCTTGGATCAAGCCTAAATACTGAAAACTAAGTACTTAAGTTATGAAGCCTGGATTATTCTTGATAAACTGTTGGAAGTATTTGTTCATTAATAATTAGGTTTTTGTGAAGCTTTAAGCGTTATTAAGGCCCTCAAAAGTGTAGTTATCATTATAAGTCTTATTAATTGGATATATTGATTTCAAAACAAACAAAAAGTTCATTTAAGTGTTAAGTCAAAATGAAACATTTGTCTTGTAAAGTAAATCCAAAGACCACTAAAAACACTGGTGTCATGATGTCAGTTTCCCTGTCCTCCCGTGCTCTCTCCCCCTCCCCTACCTGTGTGTCTGGAGCTGGGTGGAGTGCCTGACTCCTCCCGTGCACACCTGGGGTGCATCAGCCTAATCACCACCACCTGCTGCTGAGTACAAGAAGGCTTGGCAGTCTACACTCGGTGCCAGACCGTCCGCGTGTAAAACGTGAATGTTTCTTGCTAAGCTTTGTTATATGGTACTTTCCGGCAAATGCTCATTTGGATTTATGCACCCTCCAGATTCCTGCCTCTACTCGCCCAGCTCCTGCCGCCACGTTCCAGTCCCGGTATCGCTTCCAGCTCGTCTTGTCTCCTGCTCGTCTCGTCTCCTGCTCGTCTCGTCTCCTGCTCGTCTCGTCTCCTGCTCGTCTCGTCTCCTGTCCGGTCCTGGTCTCTGGTTTGTCACCCGCTCCCCGCTCTGGTCTTCGTCTGATCCGCCTGCCCTGGTACCGCACCTGCTTCTATCCCCGTCCTGGTCCTGTCCTGCCCGCCTCTACCTGCACCGCACCCGCCTGACCCGTCTCCCGCTCCCCGGTTCCTGTACCTGCTCTTGTGACCTGTTTAAAGACTGCATTTTCACCGCTGTAAATAAACACTGTTAAAACTGCTCTGGTCTGCATCCTTTGGTCCTATCCGCACCGTTACGACAGAACGGTCTGGCCACTATGGACCAAGCAGGCTCAGATCCGGATCTGACGCGCCGCCTCACGCACTCTCACCCCGAGGCGGTGCTGGGTCAGCATGAACAATCCATTCGGACTCTATTGGAGCTAAATCAGACATTGTCCCAGCAGGTGGCACAGCTTAACCACCAGGTGGCCGCGCTCCTCGTCACCCCGCCTGCTGCAGCCGGAGCGCCGCCACGCCTCCCGGAGCCGAGAGGCACGGATCCGGAGCCGTATGCTGGACAACCTCACCTCTGTCGCGGATTCCTGTTCCAGTGCGAGTTCATGTTCCAGCAATGCCCTTCTCGTTTCAGCTCGGGGGCCACCAAGATCCGATATATATGTGGATTACTCCGGGGCAGAGCTCTCCAGTGGGCAGAGGCGCGCCTAATGAAGACGTCTGTGGATAGCCTGGATTTTAATGAATTTGTGTCCACGTTTAAGCTGGTGTTTGACCACCCGCACTACCAGGACAATGCTGCCTCCCGGTTATTGACTCTCAGCCAGGGCTCCAGGACGGTAGCGGATTATTCCATTGAATTCTGGACACATGCGGCGGAGCTGGACTGGACGGACAGCGCGCTGCGGGCTGTGTTTGTGCGGGGCCTGAACGAGACTTTGAAAGATGAATTGGTTTCCCGGGACGAACCCCCCGACCTGCGGACCCTCATCTCCCTCACTCACCGTATAGACAACCGCCTACGGGCTCGTCGCCGAGAGAGACGCCGGTCACCGGTCCCGCCGGAGCCACGCGCTGCCCCGCCCCCGCCGGATGAGCCCATGCAACTCGACAGGACCCTTGTGTCGGCCGAGGAGCGTCAACGGAGGCGTCGTCTGGCCGGGGCTTGCCTCTACTGCGGTGAGCGCGGACATTATGTGGTCACTTGCCCAGTTCGGCCAAAAGGGGGGGCCCACCAGTAGCACTGGGAGTACTGGTGGGCGAGCAACACATCCTGGACTCTTCTAATAGACTGCGGCTCAGCGCCACCCTGTGCGTTCGCACAGAGACCTTATGCGTTTCCGCCCTTATCGACTCCGGGGCTGAGAGGGACTTTATTGATGCCCAAGTCGCGGAGCAGCTCGGGGTCTACCTGGAGCCCCTCGAACGCCCCTTAAATGCCCAGGGGCTCAATGGACGTTTTCTGGGGCACATCACTCACATCACAGAACCTGTCACCGTGATTCTGTCCGGCAACCACCAAGAGAACCGTCAGTTTCATGTCCTGTCCTCCTCCGCTTCTCCTCTGGTCCTTGGTTACCCCTGGCTACGCGCCCACAACCCTGTTTTCGATTGGGCCAGGGGCGGAGTTTCGGGCTGGAGTCCCGATTGCCACGCCAAGTGCCTTCGGTCCGCCCTCCCTCCGGCCGGGAGGTCCGTTCCTGTCGCTGATCCGTCCCCAGACACCCCCAATCTGTCCTCGGTGCCTGCTGAATATCACGACCTGGGGGAGGTTTTTAGCAAGAGCAAGGCCCTCTCTTTACCGCCCCACCGTCCATATGACTGCGCCATTGACCTCCTGCCGGGTGCCCCACTACCATCTAGCAGGCTATATAACCTGTCTAAACCTGAACGCGAGTCAATGGAGGACTATATCCGTGGGTCCCTGGCTGCCGGAATCATCCGCCCGTCCACTTCACCCGTGGGAGCGGGGTTCTTCTTTGTGGCTAAGAAGGACAAATCCCTGCGGCCTTGCATTGATTACCGGGGTCTGAACAATATAACTGTAAAGAATAAATACCCGCTTCCCTTACTGGACTCGGCATTTACGCCCCTCCACGGTGCGACCATCTTCTCAAAGTTGGATTTGCGGAATGCGTACCACCTGGTGCGCATCAGGGAGGGAGACGAATGGAAGACGGCCTTCAAGACACCCCTGGGACATTTCGAATACTTGGTTATGCCCTTCGGTCTCACCAACGCCCCTGCCGTATTCCAAGCCCTCATCAACGATGTGCTCCGTGATTTCCTTAACCGATTCGTCTTTGTTTACTTGGATGACATCTTGATTTTCTCGCGGTCCCCCCAGGAGCATCATCAGCACGTTCGCCAGGTTCTCCAGCGCCTCCTCGAGAATAAACTGTTCGTGAAAGCTGAGAAATGCGAGTTTCACGCAGAGGAGGTCAGCTTTTTGGGCTTCATTGTGGGGCGGGGCCAAGTAAGAGCTGATCCTGAAAAGATCCAGGCTGTCACTGAGTGGCCCGTTCCTACCAGCCGGAGACAGCTCCAGAGATTTATCGGCTTTGCCAATTTTTATAGACGTTTCATCCGGGATTTTAGTAGGGTTATCTCGCCCTTAACTAAACTCACCTCTCCTGCTTTGCCGTTTGCCTGGTCTCCTGAGGCGCAGACAGCCTTCGAGAAGCTTAAGAGACTATTTACCTCCGCTCCCATCCTGCACCAGCCCGACCCTTCACGGCAATTCATCGTGGAGGTCGACGCCTCCGACTCGGGAGTGGGGGCCGTGCTTTCGCAGAGGTTCGACCCCCACAACCGCCTCTGTCCCTGCGCCTTCTTTTCCCGGCGATTGTCCTCGGCCGAGGTCAATTATGACGTGGGGGATCGGGAGCTCCTTGCCGTAAAGCTGGCCTTGGAGGAGTGGCGCCACTGGCTCGAAGGGGCGGAGCAACCATTCATCGTCTGGACCGACCATAAAAACTTGGAGTACATCCAGTCCGCCAGGCGCCTCAATCCCCGTCAAGCTCGTTGGTCCCTCTTCTTCAGCCGCTTCAACTTTCTCCTCACCTACCGCCCCGGATCTCGGAACGTCAAACCCGATGCCCTCTCCCGCCAGTTCGCCCTGGAGGATAGCCCGGTCACCGCAGAAACAATTATTCCCTCCTCGTGTGTGGTGGCCGCGGTCCATTGGGATATCGAGGACACCGTCCGAGAGGCCCAGACCAACGACCCCGACCCAGGTAACGGCCCTCCAGGTAAACTGTTTGTTCCCGATTCTGTCCGGTCTCAGGTGCTCCAGTGGGTCCATGCCTCCCGTTTCGCCTGCCATCCTGGTGCCGGTCGCTCTCTCTCCCTCCTCAGGAGACGCTTCTGGTGGCCCACGATGGACACAGACACCCGGGCTTATGTCGCCGCCTGCCAGGTATGTGCTCGGGCCAAGGCCTCCCACTCACCCCCTTCTGGTCTCTTGCATCCTCTCCCAGTTCCTCGTCGCCCTTGGTCCCACATCGCCTTGGACTTCGTGACGGGCCTTCCCCCTTCCCAGGGGAACACGGTGGTTCTCACCATTGTGGACCGCTTCTCCAAGGCCGCCCATTTCGTTGCCCTGCCTAAGCTCCCCACAGCCAAAGAAACTGCCGACCAGCTGACCAGTCATGTCTTCCGACTCCACGGCATCCCGGTGGACATCGTGTCCGACAGAGGGACCCAATTCACCTCTCAGGTATGGCGGTCTTTCTGCGACGGTTTGGGGGCCACGGTTAGCCTCACGTCCGGGTTCCATCCACAATCTAATGGGCAGACGGAGCGGGCCAACCAAGACCTGGAGTCGGCCCTACGGTGCACAGCCTCCGCCAACCCCGCGACCTGGAGTACTCACCTGCCCTGGATAGAGTATGCTCACAACTCCCTCGTGAGTTCCGCCACTGGTATGTCCCCCTTCGAGGCATCGCTGGGATATCAACCCCCTCTCTTTCCCACGGAGGAGAGGGACCTCGCCGTCCCGTCTGTTCAGCGCCATCTCCAGCGCTGTCGCCGGATCTGGAAGAAGGCCAGGGCGGCCCTTCTTCGGGCTGGAGCGCGCACTAAGGCGACGGCCGATCGCCACCGTGTCCCGGCGCCCGTATACCAACCTGGCCAGATGGTTTGGCTCTCCGCCAAGACGGTCCCGCTGAAGACGGACTCCCGTAAGCTGTCCCCCCGATTCCTGGGACCGTTTAAGATCATGAGGATCATAAATCCATCGGCGGTGCGCCTCCAGTTACCCCCGTCTCTCCGGATTCATCCGACCTTTCACGTCTCCCAGGTTAAACCAGTCCGGACCAGCGACCTGTGCCCTCCGGCCGATCCCCCACCGCCCGCCCGAGTCATTGACGGCCACCCGGCGTTCACCGTCCGCCGCCTGATTGACGTTCGTCGCCGTGGTAGGGGCCTCCAGTACCTCGTCGATTGGGAGGGTTACGGTCCGGAGGAGCGATCCTGGGTGCCCAGGGCACGCATTCTGGACCCCGACATGGTGAGAGACTTCCACCGCGCTCATCCTGACAAGCCTGGGGGTCCACCAGGAGGTGGACCTTAGGGGGGGGGTACTGTCATGATGTCAGTTTCCCTGTCCTCCCGTGCTCTCTCCCCCTCCCCTACCTGTGTGTCTGGAGCTGGGTGGAGTGCCTGACTCCTCCCGTGCACACCTGGGGTGCATCAGCCTAATCACCACCACCTGCTGCTGAGTACAAGAAGGCTTGGCAGTCTACACTCGGTGCCAGACCGTCCGCGTGTAAAACGTGAATGTTTCTTGCTAAGCTTTGTTATATGGTACTTTCCGGCAAATGCTCATTTGGATTTATGCACCCTCCAGATTCCTGCCTCTACTCGCCCAGCTCCTGCCGCCACGTTCCAGTCCCGGTATCGCTTCCAGCTCGTCTTGTCTCCTGCTCGTCTCGTCTCCTGCTCGTCTCGTCTCCTGCTCGTCTCGTCTCCTGCTCGTCTCGTCTCCTGTCCGGTCCTGGTCTCTGGTTTGTCACCCGCTCCCCGCTCTGGTCTTCGTCTGATCCGCCTGCCCTGGTACCGCACCTGCTTCTATCCCCGTCCTGGTCCTGTCCTGCCCGCCTCTACCTGCACCGCACCCGCCTGACCCGTCTCCCGCTCCCCGGTTCCTGTACCTGCTCTTGTGACCTGTTTAAAGACTGCATTTTCACCGCTGTAAATAAACACTGTTAAAACTGCTCTGGTCTGCATCCTTTGGTCCTATCCGCACCGTTACGACAACTGGACTTTTAAAACATACTTCCGCTGTAAAGACAGGACTTATAGTACATCCCAACTTTCCTCTTCTTTCCTGTTGTAAATGTCAGCAGGCCCGGATCGCCGTGCCGACGTTCCGCCCCTGAACACTCAAATGGAATTGAGGGGAGCCAAGAGGAACCGGAACAATTTGGCCTGATAGCTCAGCCGCTGCTCAACATTGCTAAGCGACCACCGTGAACTCAATTTCGCCAGCCTTCCCCTCCACTATCCCTTTACCTTACACCTACAGGCAGGAGCAGAGCGAGGACACTTCTCCACTGAATCGTCCTCAAATCGGAGCAGGTTTTGGTCTGTTGCGCTCAGGCTTGCCGGATGTCCTCTCTTGTGTGGACGGTGGTGTAGAGGAGAGAGAGTTTGGAGGTGGTATTTGTGAGGTTCTGCTTCACTGAGGAGGTCCCTGGCCCTTGTGGATACCCCAGCTGTGGACAGTCATGGTCCTATTACAAATAAATGACAAACGATGGAGCGTGCTACAGTGTGTGTGTGTGCGTGTGTGTGTGTGTGTGCACGTGTGAGGTGGCAGAAGGGGACACTTTCAGATATAGTTTTCTCTTCTCTTTTAAGAGATACTTTGACCTAAATTATCAGTTTTATTCTTGTTTAGTTTGACCCTCAAATACCCCAGGCTCTGTTGTGTTTATTCCACCCTGCAAAGTGTCTTTGGTGTTTTAATGATGTCAGCTTTGTGTTGTATATGTAAAATTTTGAGGGCTGTTTTTTCCCATTAAAAAGATCCATCCATCTATTTCCTTCTGCTTATCCGGGGTCATGGGGCCAGCAGTCTGAGATTTCCCAGACACTTCCTCCAGCTCCTCCAGGGGTCAAACGAGAAAATACTAAATAGTTACTCATCATCACATGGCAATGATTCAAATCTTTTATCATTCTGAAACCCATGGATGCATTTTAGAACAGGTCAAGAGAAACAGTTCAACATGGAATAGTGACATTGATATTCCAAAGAAAAATACCCTTCATCCGCAATGGCATATTAAATAAAAATAATAGATCATTTGTGTTTTTTAGGATATATATATATATTTTTTTTGTTTTGGTTCATTTTCTAACCTACTCTGATTCGTCTAATTATTAAGAATGTATAAGTTTAATATAATGGAGTGACATACTTGCTGGTTTTGTGTTTAAAAGCATCAGAAGCTGTTTGCTCCTGAGCTTTTCTCCGGTGACTTGGCTGCCTCTGTTAAGCTGAACATGGCACCAGTACTCGGAAATGTAACTTAAATGGATAGTTAATCATTTAACCCAGTGCCAGGAAACAGCCGTGTGTGCAAATGCGCTTCTACGCTCCTCCATCTCCTCTCTCTCCTCTCCTCTGATCCCTCTCCTCCCTCTCCTCTGCTCCTCTCCTCTGCTCCCTCTCCTCCCTCTCTTCTGCTCCCTCTCCTCCCTCTCTTCTGCTCCCTCTCCTCCCTCTACTCTGCTCCTCTCCTTTGCTCTCTCTCCTCCTTCTCCTCTGCTCCTCTCCTCTGCTCCCTCTCCTCCTCTAATCTCCTCTCCTCCCTCTCCTCTGCTCCCTCTCCCTCCTCTCCTCTGCTCCCTCGCCTCCCTCTCCTCTGCTCCTCTCCTTTGCTCTCTCTCCTACTCTCTTCCCTCTCTTCTGCTCCCTCTCCTCCCTGTCTTCTCCCCTCTCTCCTCTCCTCCATCTCCTCTGCTCCCTCTCTTCTCCTCCCCTTCTTCTGTCTTCCCCTCCCTCTCTTCCCTCTTCTCCTTCCTCTCTTCCATCTTCTCCTCCCTCTCTTCTCTTTTGTCTTCCCTCTCTTCTCGCTTCTCTTCCCTCTCCTCTGTGTCTTCTCCTCTGTGTCTTCTCCTCTGTGTCCTTTCCTCCCTCTCTTCTCACATCTCCTCCGTCTCTCTTCTCCGTTCTCCTCCCTCTCTCCTCTCCTCTCTCTTCCTCTCTGTCTGTTCTCCTCCCTCTCTCCTCTCCTCTCTCTTCTCCTCTGTCTGTTCTCCTCCCTCTCTCCTCTCCTCTCTCTTTCCTCTGTCTGTTCTCCTCCCTCTCTCCTCTCCTCTCCTCTCTCTTCTCCTCTGTCTGTTCTCCTCCCTCTCTCATCTCTCTCCTCCTCTGTCTGTTCTCCTCCCTCTCTCCTATTTGTTCCCCTCTGTCTCTTCTCTCCTCTCCTCTCTCTTCACTCTTCTCCTCTGTCTGTTCTCCTCCCTCTGTCCTCTTTCTTCTCCTCCTATGTCTGTTCTCCTCCCTCTCTTCTCTCCTCTCCTCTCCTCTCTCTTCTCTCTCCTCCTCTGTCTGTTCTCCTTCCTCTCTCTTCTCTCTTCTCCTCTGTCTGTTCTCCTCCCTTTCTCCTCTTTCTTCTCCTCCTCTGTCTGTTCTCCTCCCTCCCTCCTCTCTCTCCTCCTCTGTCTGTTCTCCTCCCTCTCTCCTCTTTCTTCTCCTCCTCTGTCTGTTCTCCTCCCTCTCTCCTCTCTCTCCTCCTCTGTCTGTTCTCCTCTCCTCTTTCCTCTCCTCCTCTGTCTGTTCTCCTCTCCTCTTTCTTCTCCTCCGTCTCTTCTGATGACCATTTGGGACAATGCTGTGTGTCATGAACAGACAGGGAGGCAGATAAAGAGCAGCCTAAGAGTTTCCCAGGAGACTGTTATTTTTAACTACACTTTTTCCAGTGCGACGTGGATTTCAACCCAGTCAAAGACAATTTTCAGATATTTAGGATACATATGTCTTGTTTTTAATCCAGTTCTTTTTTGTGGCAACAGACAGTGCGTTTAATGCACACTGTTTGACGTGTGTTTTGAGTGAATCAAAATGGCATCTATGTATGTTGTAAGTTTTCGTACACATAAAATTATTGAAGTTTTGTGTTTTACCTGTTATGATTTAATGATGGGTTTATTACTTTAAAAAGTTGTAGTATATTCTATAATATGTTGTCAAATAATCCAAAACCACAGGACAAAACAGCACTTTTCCAAATCAAATCAAACTTTCTATATGCAGCTGCAGTGGTGATTAAGATAATAAAACCAGCCATAATACATTATAATTGTTATGGTGTTGCCAAACCTATAACAGCAATAAAAAGTCAAAAGGAAATGATAAAATAACAGATGCAAAGTGAAAGTTATCTCAAAAGACTTAGTGCCCAGTTATGCATTAAAACATCCAAAAAACCCACCTAAAAGATTTAAGGTAGTCTGAACAGATGTTCCAGAGTTATTCATAAAAACTTGATAACACAGTGCAGTTTGTCCTTTATAGCTTTGCAGTTTTCACTTTCCTTTTGACGCCACAGCTCCTGTCTCCGAGCAGAAGGCCGAGAGACGTAATGTGGCATTTGGAGGAAACACAACATACAAAAGGAGAATTCTGACCTTTAGTGCTTCTGATTTATTAGCAGCAAAATCTGCAGACACGCGCTGTCTTCTACAATGATCACAATATTGTTACACTTTGGAGCAGAAATGAACATATACCAGCAGCTCTTATCATTCTCACAATGCCACTGCACTACTTTTTTAGAGTAAAAAAACAAAAACAAAAAGTGAAATCATTCTCTCTCAGTTTAATAATGCCAGCAAAAACTTACCTCAGATCAATAGTTTTGTTCTATTTGACAATTTCATTTATCTTTTTACATTTTTGGATTAAATTAAAATAATGACCTGTCAATATTACAAAGTTCTAGCCAGCCGCTTCAACTCCTCTGATCTCAAAATGGCAACATATGAACTTGACCTTAGTTACCAAGCAACACGCCATCCATTGCTTCTTTTTCTTCTTCCTTCTTGTCTGTGGCCAGTATAGTGCACCAATCAGCCTCTGTTAGAGAATCATACTCTATACAAACAGCACATAACATGAGCTGTCCAAACATGTCAATAAAAGCTTTCAAGGTGTTGTCACTCCTTTCCGTCACCAAAAGAACATATAGCCCTGTCACTCTCGTCAATAACAGGCTGGCTCACTTTTAGCAGTTTTTTTTTTTTTTTTTGGTGTGTGTTCAAAGTTTGCTCTACTTTCCAAATGAGTGCTACCAAAACAATCAGGGAGCCATACTAATCTGGATACTGCTGCTGAGTCCTGGAGCTAGTCACGCTGGCAAACCTGTGTGTGCCCTGGACTATGTGACACGTGAGGGTGCCAGTGGAGGGGAGCAAATGTCACCGGGCACAAACACACGCCGTTAGAATAGGATTTCATTTTAACATGTAATGATTGGGTGATTGATTTGGGTGTTTTGCTGGAGGACACAACAATGTTTATCACAAGCGGGATTTGAACCACCGACCTTTGGCTCTGACGTTCGACTAACTGAGCTACTGTTGCCCCAGTGATCAGTGTTTCCCAACTAGAGGGTACGCTGATGATTTTAGTTATTAAAAGAATGTCAACTGTAATATCATTTGAATAAAAAGATTTAGATTCTTTATAATCTCTTGGAGAACACATCATTTTTTCTAGCCTATTACCCAAGTGAGGGGGTACTCCAGAGTGTGCAACAAAACTTACAGCGTACTCGAAAGGAAATGTTTTTTTTCCGTGGCTTTTTAATGGGCAGAGACACTTAATGAATCTAAGAACTGAAACCTCAAAATGACCTAAAGCTAATGTGTGTTACTTCATGTTTCTTTGGAGTTTACATTTGTTTAGATTAGCAACAAAGCTCTATATGGCGACAGATGATTTCACAAACGTATGTTGTTCATTGACCATTAGGCAGTGGTGGAATGTAATCAAGTAAAAGTAGTAAAGAAGTACTGTACTGTATCATTTTCAGGTGTAGTTGAAACCAGACATTTACAGACACTATAAAAAGACACATACACCTTTATCTAACTGTCTGGCGTAAAACAGGAAACACTTTTCCTGTTTTACGCCAATTAGGATTACCAACATTATTTTTATTTTCATCACCTTCTTCAAAGTCAAAAGTGTACATACATTTTGTTAGTATTTGGTACCGTTGCCTTTAAACTGAATGACTTGAGTCAAATGTTGGACATCCTTCCGCAAACTTCTCACAATAGTTGGCAGGAATTTTGTCCCATTCCTCCAGACAGAACTGATGTAACTGAGTCAAGTTTGTGGCCCCCTTGCTCACACAGGCGTTTTCATGTCTGCCCATACATTTTCAATTGGATTGAGATCAGGGATTTGTAATGACTTTGTTATCCTTAAGCCACTTTGTAACCAGTTTGGCAGTATACTTCAGGTCATTGTTCATTTGAGAGACCCATTTGAGACCAAGCTTTAACTCCCTGGCTGATGTCTTGAGATGTTGCTTCAGTATTTCCACATAAAGTCCCCCCCCCCCCCCCCCCCCCCCCCTTTTCCTCCAAACATAACAATGCTCATTATGCCCAAACAGTTGAATTCCAGTTTCGTCAGACCACAGGACATGTCTCCAGAAATGAAGGTCTTTGTCCCTGTTGTCCCTGTGTGCTTTTACAAATTGTAATCTATCTTTTTTTTCTTTTGGAGTAATGTCTGTGTAATCCCTCAGTCATCCAGGTGTGATACATAGTAAAAGTCAAAAGTAAAATCCGTTAGTTGGAGCAAAGTTGTTGGAGTAATGTCTTCTTCCTGCAGAGTGTCCTTTCAGTCCATGTTGGTACAGTCCTAGTTTCACTGTGGATAATGACACACTCTTACCAGCTTCAGCAGCATCTTCACAAGGTGTTTTACTTTTGTTCTTGGGTTGATCAGCACATTTCAGACCAAAGCACTTTCATCTCTGGGATACAGAACCCGTCTCCTTCCTGAGCGGTCTGGCAGGACATTTCCATGGTCTTTATACTTGTGTATAATTGTTTGAACAGATGAACGTGGCACCTTCAGGCGTCTGGAAATTGCACCAAGGATGAACCAGACTTGTGTCCACAGTTCTCTTCCTGATATCTTGGCTGATTTCTTTTGACTTTCTCATGATGTTACACAGTGAAGTTGTGTGTTTCAGGTGTGTCTTTAAAAACATCCACAGGTGTGTCTCTAATTAATGTTGTCAATAAACCAATCAGACACTTCCAAAGACACAACATCATCATCTGGGTTTTCCCAAATTGTTTAAAGGCACAGTAAATCTTATTATATGTAAATCTTGTTATATGTAAACTTGTCTTTCTGGTTTCAACTGTCTCCTTAATTTACTTAAGTAAATTTTAAGTGGATAATTTTTTGAAAAGTTGAAAGGTAAAAGTAAAAGGGTTTTTGTATTATTGTCTGAGACCTGCTTAAAAGGCTCAGGGTTGTTTTTAACATAGTTTGAGCAAACAAAAATATACAAATAAGCTAGGAAAGAACGATTGACTGGTTTCTGTTGAACAGCCAACCCATCTTTATAAAAATCACTACATTTGAAGCTTTATAAGAGCTCAGAATCTGTGGTAAATACTTTTATGTTTCACTCCTTAAGGACATGTTTAAGCTGGTACTAGATTTTTCCACCGTCGCCTTAAGGACATTGTAGGTTGAATTTAGAATTTCAACCTCTAAAGTGACACATTTGATCATAGATTTTTTATTGTAGGCATAGTTACAAGTTATTCTCGAATACTTTCTGTTAGAGTAGACAATAAAGACATCTCCACCTGTCACAGCCCAAATGTCTCCACTGCTCTGTGCACCACCTCTGCTCCAAGTGTGACCCCCAAACCCCAAACTTAGAAATGAAAAAGCATCACATTTCTGCTTTGTCTGAAAATATATAAATAGTAATATAAATGGGACTATGTGCCTAATGTACAGTATTTAGAGAATAAACCCTCAGATGTGTGTGTATAAGGTCGCTCACAGACACACTGTGTGCTTTATACTGTAATGTTTCCTGCAAAGATTTCCAGATAAAAAAGGTCCCAAATGGTGTGTTCCCTGTCCCCATGTTTATTTGTGTTCACATGTGTTTTGCGACTGGCGTAAACAAATTGTTTCTGTCTTTGAATTGAGCACCAAAGAATAAATGGTTGAAAGCACATTTCAGAATAAAAGCTCCAGAGTGATTCATTGTGCTTCCAGCTCTGCTCTGTCTGAGCCAAAGTGCTGTGTGCTGGACTGGCCACATGTGTCAGGCTGCATTAGGTGGACCACTGAACAATGGGCTGATCCAGGGGCAGGTGGCACCCGCTCCTAACTCTGAGAGCCTGTGTGTGTGGGTGGGTGTGTGTGTGTGTGTGTGTGTGTGTGCGCGCACGTGTGTGTGTGACAGGGGCAGACAGGGACAGGTCTATGCCATCTGGAACACGGGACAATTCCAGGTGAGGCGGAAACTCGAACGTTCGGCTTGCCTGGCCTCTTCCCCTGATCCAAACACTTTTCAGAGCAGAGACGGAGATTCTGTGTTATGGCTCTAGTGACGCTGCACACCAATTCTGACAGTGTGAAATGAGCCATTACGAGGTGTGCTGCTCGACCCCCTCCTCCTCCGAAAGTGGATTGACCCAAAATGGGATCAGCAGGCTCAAGTCAAGTCAGGTTTATTTATAGAACTGTCGTCTGAAACAGATTAGGTGACCAAGGTAAACAAACCTTTACTTAGCTACTAGCCTACATTAGAGTTTAAATACCATGGCATTTTTGTATCCATTTGTGTGTCACCATTGTTGTACAGCAGTTCTCCAATATAAAACAACTAATACAAATACTGTCCTTACAAGGTACAGTGCATTCAGAGTTATGGATGTGAAGGACTTGTATGAACATGTTATGAAGTACCATGTAATCACTGAATTTAAACAGGATGAGCTTACATAAGGCTCTTCTACTACGCACTCTGTTTTCACTAGATCATTATGCATGTATATATGTGAATTTTTATCCTCGTGTTGATGTTCAATAAACTTAACTAAACCAGTGTCAACACATTTGATGAAAAACAAAGGTGTGTTTCTATTTATCTGTATTGAAACACTCTGTGTGGATTACTTCGCTTGCTCTCAGTCCTGTGATGTATCCAGTTTGAAATGAGCAAAGCCCATGATCATATTCAAGTGAATGTTATTGAACCCTTTCATTCACATAAGTTTTATGCGACCTTTACAAACACCAGATTGATTTTAACAAGCGCATTACATCAACAGCAACTTCATGTCCTTGCTTTGCCTACTCACATAATGTTACATTCATATGAATGTTTCAGGGTTTTTCAGCAGGTTTAATGAAGGCCTCTAGATCAGATATTTTTCACATATCACACTGTGATAGAAAGCACCAGTTTAAAGATATTGCATGGTAAATGCTCATTTATCTCATTATTTGTCTTAGTAACCTCCACCCTGATGTTATTCCTTATTCAAGGACATCCATGAATTACAATATCAGTCTGTATTGTGCTCTGAAACAGTCTCATTACATAAATAAAGCACAATCAAATAAACTTGTAAAATCAATAAGAGATGGTAATATTTTTGTAACTTTATGTAGCAAGAACATAGCAACATTCAAGTACATGTAGAGTTTTTGATAATATGTATTTCTATCCACAGTCCAAGCTCAAACTGCAGAGACAGCTAAACTCAGTCCTATATATTTCCAACCAGAGTGGCAAAAAATAAGAAAAATGATCAAATCCATGATTGAATAGACCCAGAACATCCCATGTCCTCTAAATCATATCATCAAAATTCCAAAGATGAATGAATAGTGTCTTTTATACAGTGTAAAATCCTACCTGTGCCTTCTCTTCACCCTGCACCCACATCTCCTTCAGGTCTTTGTGAGTGGATCTTCAAAGCCTGGGCAGGTGTCACCCAAGGGCTTCAGATCACTCACTGCCTCTGTCAACAGCTACACTCCAGTAGCACATTCAAGTGGTAGTTGTAGTTTGCCTTTAAACCAGTAAATAAAGTAACCACAATGAATGAATAACAAATGAATGTTTTGCTATTGCCATAGACATTGTTAAAATGTACTTTGTAAACATGTATGTAATAATAATAACACTACATTTTATTTATAACGCACTTTACATTTGAACAACAAAACAAACAACAAATCTCAAAGTGTATGTATTATTTACCAGGTTTCTTCATAAGATAAGATAAGGTAAGATAAGATATGCCTTTATTAGTCCTGCAGTGGGGAAATTCCAGTATTGAACCGCGCAGTTTAAGAACAGCAGGAAAATGGTACATGCAATAAAACAAGATAATAGATAATAGCTTAAAATAATTTAAAAAATAAACTTAAAAATAAACTAAAAATACAAAAAATTCATTCATTCATAATTTGCAATAACTAATTGCTACTTTCTTAATAGAAAATGTATTGTGTTGTGTTTATCTTATGACAAAGCTGTGCCCTCATCCTCTGCACATCTCAGGCCCCTGACTCAGATTTGAATTCTGTGCCTGTAGAGACAATGCACTCTAAAAATAAAAAAACTCTACAGCAAAGCCCCAAGTGTGAGCCCTGGATATCGCTGTATCTTGTGCAAATCCAGGAGTGCGTGGAAACACTGTTTAGAGTGCAGACCATACAGTACGACATGTGCTTGTAGCTGAGGCTTGTAATGGAAATGAGCTGATTTCCATGTGCAAATCAGAAACCACAGTCCAGGAAACTACATAGGCTAATGTCATGCCTATCAAATATGAATTAAAGACTGGAAATGCTATATGTATCCCTCAAATGCCAGGCCAGATAGTGTAAAAAAGAAAATGATTAGGAAGCAATTTGGCATTATTATCTTTAGGCCATCAGATTCAAATCATGAGCAGGTCTCATTATGTGAACTGGACAGTGGCACTGTGACTCAAACAAATGTGTGTTTACAAAAAGCAGTTCACTGCACAAAATCATAATTTGATACATTTATTTACACTGAACCTTGCACATTTCTTGTCACTCTGCCACATTACAGTGAAAGGATTTGGAAATGTGAGTAAGAAACAATGATTGTGTGTTTTGGGGGAGATTTAAACCAGTGACCTATTGGTCAGAGGACAAATGCTTTTAGGCCACTGATGACGCCACTGTCCCAGTTAGCTTCTTGTTTCAGCAGGGAACATTATTGTAAATCATTTCTAATATCTGCTTAATGAAATCTAGTCAAAAAGGCTTGATATTTTTACAAACTCTCATCCTTACAGACAAATGGGGTGAAAATACATCAGAGACTGGAGGCATCTACACCTTTTTTTAATGCAATATCACATACAAAAAAAACAAAACAACAAAAAACAAAAAACAAAATATATTATAAGCACAGCAACCAAAACAGGAAAGAAAAATACAAAAAGCTTTTCTATATTCAAGTGTTAAGCCTAACACAGAGCGCATTTTTACAGCGCTCTGTAACTCCTCCTCATCTCGCCCCGCCTTATTTTGCCTATAGCCCATGTAATTGGCTGTCCCCTTCTGTCAGTCAAACACATTTGGGCGGGACTCAAACAATCGACTCGTGGTGGTCTCAGTGTGGACTGTGCGCCACAGCCGACAGTGCAGCGGCAGCATCTCTCCAGACATCCATCAGCACCGTGCGTAACGGAGGACGTGCTGTAGACGAGGCTTTACTACAGCTACACTACCCCGTCCCATCGACTCAACACGAGCCTGCGCGACTTTACTATCGCATTCTGTGTGGACATAAGCGAGAAAAGATCAAAACGGGGCCGTGAAGTCAGTCAAAGAAGTCCATCTGGATAGCTACAACAAAGCGGTCCGGTCCGGGATCCAGCGAAGGGAAAGAAGAAATCAGAAGAAGTGCGGAGGAGAGAGGACGAAGGAAGCAAGACAGGATGAACCTCAAGAGTCATTTGCTTTTTACCTTCTACACTGTTTACGTGCTCCTGGTGAAAGGTGAGCGCGCGGACTGGGCTTCATGCGTGTGCTGTTGTGTTGTTGCTGTGTTATTGATGTGTTGTTGTGTTGTTGTTGTTGTTGTTGCTGTTGTTGTTGCTGTTGTGTTGTGTTGTTGTGTGGAACAGGGCGGGAGTAGGGTCAGCTCTTGCGGTCACTGGCGCGTATTCTTACGCACAGGTGTGTCCGGTCCATTACGCTCAGTTGGAGTGATGCGTGGATGTCATTTTCCCCTCACTAGTCCACAACAAGCAGCAGCGTACGCCACATACACACACTGATCTCTGTATGTTTCTGTATCAATGCAAAGCAACATATGCCGTGGACAAAGACACGCCTCAGGATGGAGTGAGGTGGGTGAGTCAGAGACGCACGAGGAACGTCTTTTAATGCTGCTAATTATGGATGATATTTTTACACCAGAGTGAGCCAATTTAATGATTTCTTTACACCTTTTTGTCCACTTCCAAATGTACTCATTTGTAGATGTACAGTATTGAAACAAGACTGTAATGTGCGTGGCTATAGTGCTGATTAAAACGCCTATTCCACTTGCTTTCTCCCAGCGTGCAGTGGGTTTGTTGATGTATACAGGCTATAAATCATTGTGGTTGCCATGTCTGGGAGGTAATTGTCAGCTCAGATTGGTTGGGAGCCAGCACAAGCTCAGAACTGTAAACACACAAGTGACATGACATTGTTAGGGGCAAGGTCAAGGAGAGCTACACCATTTAGTACTTCCTTTTATCTCCTTACACAAATACAGAGTGGCATGGACTTGAATGGCTGCACCTGGTTTTATGCCGTGAACATGGCTATTGGGAATGTGGGCTCATGCATTAGGAATTGTCACTAATGAAAGCTTAGGTTGGTAGACTGTGACTGATCATTAAAAACGTCTTTCCAACCAGGGGTCTATTTTCAGTACAGCGTAGCAAACTTCAAACAAAAGCAAACACGCTCCAGCTTTAGCAGCCCCCTCTTCTCCTGCCTCTCCTCCTGCAAAGTGCCCATCAGTGGGTTGCCGATTTAGTCATTTCAAAGTACACTTAAACATGGTGTTGAATTTTTATTTTTAATGATGGTGGTTTTCACATCCCGTCAAAGGCCAGAGAGAGAAGCATCTTAGCCACTTTCACTGTTTATGTATTTTTGGTTTTGGTTTAGATCCTTGCTTTTAACAGTGGATTTCTTATTAAGCGGCTGAATTACCATCCATGCAAAACTGCTTAAAACAAGACAGTTCAATTATCATTAAAAAGACAGAATTGATTGTCTCGGCTTTGACTGTGCTGTTCCACACAAGTGAATGAGGAATCCCAAATGGGGGATCATTTGCACTGCGTTCCCTTGATCATTTGTTGTTATCTGTCTCAAGTGTATGTGTGTATGTGTGTGTGTTTGTGTGTAAAAGTGCTCGCCTAATAAGCAGACATGATTAAGATGATTCTTGACTTAATGATTGGGGATGAGGATGAGGATTCTTAGGATATGAAACCATTACAACAGTAGTTTATTATGGAGGCGTTTTAGGCATGTTATAGCATTCAATTAAGATATCTTTGAGTGGAGTCTGTATGAACTCATTGAGCATCTCTATCCAAAGATGTGTTTTTATACGTGAGTGGTAAATCTGAACAGCTAGAGCCAATAATGAGTCAATCACACAATGGTTGTTGGTCTGTTAAAACCTCTGTCAGTTGCTGTAAGTGCTAGATCCTGTTGGTGTGTGAAGTGTAGCAACAAATGAAGTGTGTTTGACTATTGACATTCCTGCAAAAGTGTTCTGAAGTGGTTATTGCTAATATTGGCCAGTGTCCAGGGTGTTGAAGGCTTGTAGTCGCTGAGATAATTTTCAAGTAAATTTTTAAAGTGCACTCATTACTCTATTTTCGGATCTATTTTATAATGTTGTTTCCTCATCACAAACAGACCTAGAATTTAGTTTTGTTTCATTCACACATGTTTGACACACAAACCCTGCAGATTTAGGCTGAGTTCTTGTCTCAAACTCAAAACACTCAGTTTCCACCTTGTGATGTCATCATGGAAGTTCTCCACGGTGTTTTTAAACTCCACACACCTTCACTAGAATCATTTGGATCATTTCAGCTTCTGGAATTGCCAATCTCTACTGAACTAAAGGTAAAAGTAGCTGTTGACTTGAAAACTACCACGGCATGACATCACAAGGTGGAACAGAGCATTTTGAGCTTTGGAGACAGACTAACAATGCAGGATTATTTAAACATGTGTGAAATGAAACCAAACACAACTCACAAGTATGTTTTTGAGGAATAACAACATTGTAACATGGCTTACTGCTCACACTGTAAGATATAGGATCTTTAACACACAAATAATTAAAACATTTTGTGCATTTATTTGTGAACATCATTCAAAAATGTCAGCTTTAATACCCAAACTTCTGCCCATTTGCCCTCTATTTGTACAAAGCCTTTGGAAAGACAAAGACCAGCCAATACCACGTGTATCTTCTTCTTCTTCCTCTTTACGGCACACTGTCCGATCTGTTATCAGTCTGGATTGCTTTCTACCTGAAGAGGATAATGCTAGGCTGCTTGATTTGAACAGTCATCTCGCGGTGCAAGACCTATTATTGTATAGGTTCCACACAGCATGCAGGTCGACCTCCCCCTGAATCAAGTCTATCCCGTGCTTGCTGTTTAGTAAATGACAGCTGTTGTGGCCCCGGTGGCCCTTTGCCAGCTGGCTACAGGAGATCCAGAAATACTCCATCAGACCTGCAAACATGTTGTGATGGGAGCTAGTTGTTTATCCCGACAGCTCAGGTTGTTAACATATTATTGGGTCTTGTGTTTGCTCGTCGCCAAAGCTGGAGAAAAAAAAACAAAACATGGTTATGCAAATGGGGCGGTTACGTAAGACCTGCAGGCAGAGGGGCAAACAGAAGCTTACACAGAGAGAAGAGTCAGAGAATAGAGTGATGTAAGAGTAATGTGGGAGGAGAGGTGTGGAGGAGGAATGTTCAGCCAATCTCCACCAAATTGTCCGATATGTTGTTATGGATGAGGGTTTATCTGCACTGCCTCATTGGCTTCCTGTTGTCTTTGTTGCTGGCTGAGTTTGTGAACTGTGATCTGGCAAGCCTAAACCAGACCGCCTGCTGCGACATGTGTTTATCCCTGCAGTGAGTCCGAGCCGAGAAAGGCTGACCTTCCATCCATTTGTTCTTCCGTTGTTTCTTCCTTTTTCTGACTCATCTTCTCGTTCTAGTCCAAGTGCTACTGTTACTAAACTTCTACTACTGCTGTTGTTACTAAACTTGTTGTTTTTTATTATGATGTGTATTGAATATATCTAAATGAAAATGTAAAATATGTTGAAGTGCAGTTACTGAAAAATCCCAGCATGCTTTACTAGTACTCTGCAGTCGAGACCAGCAAGTGCCCCTCCCTTTCTGTTGAGACTTATTAGCAACCAAGCTATTGGTCACGTCAGCCAAATTAATTGCTACAGAGAGAGACATAATTTATTTTATTTATTTAAATAAGAAATTAACATTACAGATTTTCTTTTATTTCAAATTTAATTTCTAATATGTTTGTAATATCAAGCTTGAGTTGTTCCTGATTTTGTGTTTAAGCAAAACTAAAGTTTGTTCATGAAAAGGCTAAACATTACATGTCAGGTGCAGTACATTTTTCAATAAATATTGAGTTTGGCCTGTCAATTTATCTTAGTTTTTAATTTTGGCCCACTGTGAATGTGAGTTTGACACCCCTGATCTAATCAATGTCTTCCAGTTGTCAGATGATGTATGGATTAAACTGTACATAACATAATAATAATAATAATAATAATAATAATAATAATAATAATAATAAAATAAAATAAAAGATTTTGCCTCTTTTTTGTATTTATCCCTGCAGAGAGCCTGAGCCACTGACCCTCTATCCATCTCTGCTTCCGCTCTCCTCCTCCTCTCCTCCTCATCCTCCCATCCTGGTGTGGAGCTTTGTAGCACAGCAGCGTGGGAAAGCTTCTGATAACGGGCCGCCTTGTGTGTGTGTGTGTGTGTATATGCGTGTGTGTTTGCGGAGCTACTGATTACACCAAGAAACAAGATGTACTCTCTATCTAGCCCTCTGGTTGCCTCTCGTATGTGTGTGTTCATTTTCATGGCCGTGCTTTGATGGCTACAACATGTGAGGTGTCGAGCAGTACTGCCTATATCCAAACCATGAATCTTCAATGCACTACAGCCTCGGTGGAGCGCACGCAGCTCACTGGATCCACCGACAGCTCTGCCAAGGGATTTCCCACCATCAAAGCCGCTCTTTTGTTAGTCCAGGTGTTAAAAAGTTGGAGTAGGAAAGAGGAGGAGCGGAATCGGACTGTGCTATAGAGAGAGAGATGCCTTTTGATGGCACGTCTGATATGACTCTGTTGCACCATTTCTTTGTACAGTAATGCATTAGACAGATATTTAGGCCTGTCAGGAGCATTACTATATTGACTTATCAACTAATTTAAAGCTGGAACAATGCATTTTGGGGCTCAGTGTTTATCGTGTGTATGTTTTTGTCGCAATATTGGGAAGATTTCTAGTATTTTTTTTGTGTAATATGGTAAGATTTGAGCTGTAAAGGGATGAAAAACTTATTGTTATTGGTTCATTCTGTTATTTATGCGTTGCAGCTGATGCCTTTTAATGACAGTATATATAAAAAAGGTGCTTTACTAGGATTATCATGCTTTATTTTTATTGTGTTAGTGGTATAAAGTAGTTTCAATATTATCGTTTATCGTGATATTATATTAAGTGATATATCTATGTTGGTATCTGGAATGAGAAAGCTGGAGAAGGGAATTAACGGTACTAGCCCAGAAAATATCAACAATTACATTAGAGACACACACAAACTCATTCAGAAAAAAAAAAAAAAAAGGTTCCATTGGTCCTTTGTATTCAGTTAGCCACATTGTCTAGTCCTGTCACAATAACAAAATTTGAAGTGTGACGTATTACTGAATAAATATAGATGATAAACGATAATATTGAGACTAAGTTATACCATTGACCACAAAAAACTATTCTAAATATACAATAAAAAAAAAAAAAAACAGAAACATGAGCTGTAATAAATAAATAGCAGAAAGAAACACTACTAGTTAGTACTTAGTTTGCATCTGTAATGACTCATAGAAGTTATTAATTCAACTTTTTCCAGGATAAATCTCATCACAGAGCCATAAAAAAATAAAATCCCAGTAATGCAGCGTTCTTATACTGAACGATAAGTTGATATAGTAATAATCGTGGCAGGCCTGTTTGTCTCACTATAAATGATTGTGAAGATAGTCATACTTGGAGTCACTATAACCTCCTGCAGAATCCTGGGCTGAATGTTGGGAGTTTTCTCTTCTCACAGAAAAAGAATACACCCACTCTTAATGATACAGCACAGACTGAGAGAGCTGCCAGATTTTGCTTTTATTTCACCAGTCAAAGAAATGACAAAGAGATTACAATGAAACGAGCAGAACAAAATGGCCTCCTCCTTACTCATAGTGTAATGTTTAGAAAGCATGGCCAAGTCTGAAATATGCCTAAAAGCTATGTGTCTTCAATGTGTCCGTGTCAAGATAAACAGTGAGGCTGTGCAACAGTGTCTGCAACAGTGTCTGCTGATAAAAGAACTAATAAATAAAGGTTTGCATCAGGAGCCTGGATCATGATTCTGATTTAATCATGGTCCTGTGCAGTTGCTCGCTGACTGCTATATTATGTCGTCAGGGCTGTCGTCTTTTCATCATGGCAGAGACACCTTTGGGGTGAGACTTGGGCGGGGCCCGGGGCCGGTTAGACCGATATGGTCCTGTCAGTGGATCTGCATACTTATTTCACTTTGGTGTCTCAGAAAAGCACTTTCAAGAGGCACCAGGACTGAGCAAGATCTGCAAGATGTTTTTTCATCAATGTAAAACTAAAAACAGCCAAAGTCTAATAAACCTGCAGACAGTTAGCGCATAAATAGAGCTCACAGTAGGTGATGGCAGTGTGCTAATTCAGCTAGCATCTCAGCTAACAGAACAGTTGGAAAGGTGCTTGTTGGTGAGGAAATTTGGCACATGGCTTCTTTAACTTCATCTGCCAATGTTATTTTAGGCTTAAACAAACATTGGTAAACTGAAGTCTTGTGTTTCTTGCTTGTCTGTGTGATGTCTGTATTAGCATGGAATTGCAAAGGATTAGCAACAAGCTAATCTGAAGCCCCAGTCTTTGACAAGCCATGTGTCACTAATCTCAAACACTGGAATAAAGAATAGTCCCCAAGTCGTACACACACAAGCACCTCCGGATTTAAACTCCTATGCAAAAGTTGGAATCTTTCTCTCACAGGAGTAAAAAAAAAAAAAAAAAAAAAAAAAAAAAAACTGTTCACAACTTTCATTTCAGGAAAAAATGCAAGAATGTATACCGCATGAGCTTACATATATAAAAGAATACAATATAATCTCACATAAAATTTAAGTACAGCTCCTATTGTTCCCCCGACTACTATAGGCTTTTTTTCATGATTACTTGGCCTATTTGTGCTTCCACTCTGTTGTTCTTTAATAGGCTACAATATTTAGCTATTATCATTAGGCTCCATCTCTATTACTACTGTAAATGACTTAATGACATAACAATTAGCATTTTAACCACTTCGCCTACGAAATTAATCATGCCACCCACATGGAATTAAAACATGGGGCAACATTTTTGTTTAACCAATTCAGCCTCATAGGAAGCAGTGACAAGAACGCTTCTTTAAAGTGATCACAACATCTTCAGTCACATGCAGTCCTTCAAACAGAGTGCATATAAACACTACTGTCAGCGGAACAAGGGCTTTGAGCTGAACTTCCAGTCCTCTACATCATCCTCCGCCTTAACCACTCTTACTGAGATAATGTTCTTTTCATGTTATGTGCCCTTTCATCTGACAGCTCCTTTTCATAGCAGTCCCTCAGGTCCGCCGTGCTGAGAATTGCCCGCACAAGTACAGTAATCGTCCTCCGCAACACAGATAGAGATAGGCGCTTCCCTGTTGCTTTTTCTGCTCCCCTTCTGCCCCCAACTCTGCTTTTGTTAAGAGTCCTGCACCTGCTACTGTGGTGAATGCAGTCACTCCGAGCAAACATGGCCTCGGTGATATGATTTGCTCAAGTTGAAGTCAAGTGGGAATTTGCACATACAGACAGAACAAAACCAAAGAGCTGTAAAAGTTTCTTAAAATCTTTTAAAGTGAGAGGTCTACAGCTGTCGTTTGGAGCAGAGTTCACATTTTGGGACAATTTTCAATGTGAAACTCCAAGTTTAGATTTAGTTTTTAGTTTTTATTGTTTTGGTTTAGCTTTAGGCCATAGTAGAATCAAGGTCAGTCAATATGATGAAACTTTTTTTCCTCATATATTTTTTTTTATTTTGTGTTGGCCCCAAAACTTAATAAATGGGTAGAACAGAAGCATCTGGCATGCAAATCAACCACTGTATACTTGGAGTCATATCAGAGTGAATAAAAAAATGAAAGTAATTACGGGTTTGGGCCAAAACTCGAAAGATCGATAGAGCGCAATCTAAACTTTGGTTGATCTCGATGATAAGGCCAGTGCACTTTAATGGACAGGTCTACAGCCGCGTGGCAGTGAGAGCGCGTGGTACTGAAGAGGAGTCAGTGCTTGTTTAGGTGAAAGCACTGGGTCAGGGACACTTTATGTCTCCTCATGTGTCATCGCGTTTCACAAGTTTTGACTTATCTGCACAATTTGACTAAAAGTCCAGCGTCTCCTTTCCTCCTGTGTGTGTGTGTGTGTGTGTGTGTGTGCAGAGCCGCCGCCCCCGCTCCCCTCCTTCTCTCTGATCCAGCCGCAGCTCCTCACCTTTTGTCCTCTCTTTTCCTCCTCTGCTGCTTCTTATCATTATAATCTGAGCTACGGAAAGTAAACGACTATTTTCTCACCGTCTGTGAGTGAAACTTAAGACCTCATTTAGTGCACGGACATGGCACGTGTTTCTACTGATAACAATAATGCACGCACACATGCTCGTGTTTCTGCTGGGAGCTGTAACAAGCACCTGCATTTAGGCTTAATATATTGGACAAATGCTTAAAAACAAACTTAAAACAAACTTGAAACGTGGATTTCTCCAGAATGCCGTCTATCCCAGCCCTAAAAGTCATTCTTTGTAGCCTATTTTAATAATGATACACTACACAATTTGCGTTTATCATTGTCATGGCCATTGAGAGTGTTAAGAAGAAAATTAATAAGTTATACAAAAAAGAAGTGTGCTCTTCAAATCCAAATGTGAATCAAGAACAAAAACACTGGACACCATTGGTCTGGTCCATCAGCATTGAATCAGCAGTTACCTCACTTAACCCCACATTTTTTGATCCTGTCTTGGTCCACATAGATTCTCCTATCAAATCACAGCAGACAGGAAGACCAAATCCAAGGGGAATATGTTGGAAAAAAGTTGAAACGCATGTCAGAATATTTCAGGTGAAGAAAAACAGAATGAGGACGACAGGCGGATGTGCCCACGAAGCCTGCTGTAAAGTTTGAGTCTGAAAAATCCCTCTCTTTCTGCACAGATGAGCAATTCATAAATATCAAATGTTACTTAGTATAATTTGGATAATCAGTGTATATTCCCTCTAGATCATTTATAATGGCTACTTGTACATTTTTCACAGCCTTAATTTACTTCAAAACTAGCTCTAAAAATACATGATTTGATATGCATATTTAACAGCTTTTTAATGTGTGCGAACAGCATTTTACCGCCTAATTGCTTAACTTGTTCACAGACAATAACAGTATAGAATTATTGCACGTTGCTAATTGAAAAGTGGGATTTACCGCTTCCACAAATACATCGCCATGCACTTGTTTAGCGGAGCAGTCTCAAAGGAAGCCCAGAAGTAGCTAAAGCTAATTGAAATATAATTCCCCAAAGATACATGTTTGGTGTTAATTGACTTGCAGTATGAGCCAGTGCATATGCACACTGGGAGAGTGTGATTATAAAGGGGGCTTGTGTTGGTTGAACGGCCAGAACATGCTTTGGAGTTCCTTGTCTAATCATTAGCTGGAGGGGATTCTTCCTCACATCTTAATTCGGACTTTGAAAGCTATTACAGACTGCGGCGAGAGGCATGAGTCTCCAAATACAACTGAAATTAACAAATAGAATGAGTCAATGCAGCAGGTGGAAGTAACTGCTCCATTATTTAAGTTTAGCAATATCAGTGTCATTTAATTAGAAGGTTTAGGTGAGTATGCTATGGCTGTCACCTGCTACGAGTATTACAACAAATACAGCTGCTTCATTATGTTGTTTGGTTGTTACTTCTACTATGCCTCGTTTGCTACTACAGCTATAACACCTACAATGGTTGGGCCATGTAGTTCATATCTTTGACTCAGTATATTATCATTTGCACATTTTAAATCACAATATTACTCTAAAATGACTTAATAAAAGAAGCCAGCACTGTCCAATGGGTGCTGACGTCGCCTTAAACATCACAACATTTTGTTTTTTTTCATTTGTATCAAGATGACTACTCGACGTTGCTGAATCCTATATGTATAATCGATTAAGTAAATTAAAGAACAAAGTGAGTACAGAGTGATGAGCGTGTGACGGTGGCGGTGAAAATGGGGATTGATCGGCAACATGGTCTCGTGGAAATAAAAGATTAAAGATTACTCAAACATGCACGAATGAATCACTCTAAAAACTACTTTGGGAGGGTAAATGAACATGGTGAAAAGCTCTGAAAAGATAATTTTGCATGACAGGTCTGCTTTAAGAGGTAACTATAGCCATCTTCTTTTTCATACTTCTCTCTGATTGGTTAAATCCTTTTCTCAATCACTCAGGGGATTTTTTTAGAGCTGAAACCTAGAATTACAATTTGACCAGAACAGCATATCGCCACTGGAACTGGAGTACAATTTTCATTCTCACACCACCCCGTCCTATTTAAAGTAAATAGATTCTTCATATTTGTTTACCTCTACACATTTTACTCAGTGGCCCTGATTGTCGGAGCGCAGTGGAAGTCCAAGCACTTGTGTTGTTTTGGTTGTTAGACATTCAGCTCAATGGTTATGGGCTGAACAATAGGACCCTGAATGGAGGAAAGTGCAGGTTATTATTGGTCTGGTGAGTTGAAATATAAACGCTTTGTGTGCGTTACCTGAGAACACGCCTATACACTTTAAAGAAAGTCATTAAGTGATTACTTTGGAGAGGTGGAGGTGTGGAATTTCATCTGCCAAACTAAATGTTTTACACCTACACAGAGGACTGTGTGTTTCCAGGGAATACAATATTGTTTGTGTTTAAAGTTTTTTACTGGGTTTAAAATTTGGTGATGCTTTTGGCCTAACATTAAGAACACAGAAAGTTGAATATGATAAAACGTCTCTTCATCAGGCACCTTCATCAGTTATGTGGATGATGTGGAGGGGAAAGGTCGTCCGATGAAGCTCTACCAAAAAGAGCCACTTTACTAAAGCAGTATTACTGCTTTTGTTGAAACACACTGGAGCTGCACAATACCTGGAAATTTAATCGAAAGTGGAATTTGAGGTGGCGCAATTATCAAATAGTTAAGAACGCAGTTTTTTAGAACAGAATGTCCCCTGCAAAGAGCAAAATGTCCTGTCTGTTTTATAGAAAAATATGTCACCTGTAGACCTCTACAAACTTTCAGTTCAGTTTTATTTATTTAGCACATTTAAATACTACTGGCCAAAAACTGCTTTACATAAAAAAGTCAACAAAAACAAATATGTAGATATAATATGGTACATAGCAAAGAACAATAAAACACCTGTACATCCTGTCCAGCCAGTATTAAATGCCAAGGAGATGAGGTGGGTTTTCAGTCTAGTCTTAAACTGTGTTAAAGACTGAGAGGATCTGACAGGCTGAGGGGGAGCTGCTGGCTTTGGGCACAGCAGCAGGAGCTGGTCAGCTGACCTCTGACCTCAGGGCTCTGGGTGGAGTATAGAGCTGCAGTAACTCCCTTAAATAAAGAGGACCCATAGAGACATTTAAACACAATCAATAGCACATTGAACTGCCCCCGATATGAAACAGGAGTCAGTGCTGCTGCACAGGCCTGATGATCCTGTCTCTTAGTTTTTGTCTCAGACGAGCTGCAGTGTTCTGAACATTCTGTAAACATGTTCTAGATGTATGGTATTCTTATATTTGTTCATGTTTCAGACTTCTCTCAAATGTCAATGCTCCTGGAACTGTTTATATTTTTTTTTATAAATTGCAAATCGAATCATAAACCTAATCACAGTTGTCCAAAAATTGTGTAGCCCTAAAACAAGTTGACTTATTATTATTATTAACTGTGGTGTGCAGGCTAAGCTTATAATCTTAGTGCAGAATATATTTTTGTTTTATCAACACAGGTATCGAATGACTGCGAATTAAAAGGCCACAATCCCCCACAAAACTCTCTTGTGGCTTGATGCTCCTTGTTGTATAGAGGAGGGAAAGATGGAGTCAAGTGTGACAATTTCCAAGAGCTAAAACCCAAATGAAGTGCGACCCTTGGGCTGGTGTGAGCGCGCGGCAGCATACGTAAGACGCCTTAGGGATTTGGTCTTCCTTACACCCATTGTACTGTGTGTGTGTTCAGTGTGGTAAAGCCACACAGCCCCCCTGCCATCTGTCACTGCTTGCCACATTGCAAATCTATTATATGCCCCACAACATTATTCCCCCCTCCTAAGTGGTACACACCCTGAGCTCAGTCGCGGGGCCTGCCCCAAACAGTGGAGCGGTGACAATCTGCTAGCGAGCACACATCTTTGTTGACTATTCGGCATTGTGTTCTCCAGTCTGGATTTAATACATATTTTCATGCTCCATTTGCATTTTTTGTAAGTTTGTGTTTAGCTTTGGCGGTTGGAGTTTTTACAAGGCTGTTAGCTCGCTCCCGTGGCTTCCTGTGTGTGATTTCTCTCTGATATTTGCTACTGGTCTCCCCTGAATTGACACTGGACGTTTTAATAATTCTTCCAACATTATTAACTTTAGCGTTTTTTGGCAGGAGATTTAACACGCGCACCCGGTATGAAACTGGGAAAGGGCTGGCTCACTGGTTTTATAGCTCACTCATCTCCACTTCTAATCAAAAGGCTTCCCCTTCCCCAGAACCTCCTGCTGAGGAAACAAAGAAGTTATTATGGTTTTAAATGGTCTCCAATTACGGCTAATTTCACTGCCTGTCTTAAAGCTATTTGCTTTTCTCTCACTTCTGGATGGGCAGAGCAAGTATTGTGATTTGGCAAAAAAACAACAGTCAGATGAGTTATACACATATGCATCCTCCCTCACTCTCTCTCTTTCTATCTTTGCCTCTCTATTTTTCTCTTTCGCTTTCTTTCTTTCTCTCTCTCACTTTCTTTCTTTCTCTGTTTTCCTCTTTCTCTCTCCCTCTCTCTTTCCCTCTTTCTCTCTCTCATTTTCTTTCTCTCTCTCCGTCTCTTTCTTTCTCTCTTTATGTCTCTTTCTTTCTCTCTGTGTCTCTCTCTTTCTCTGTCTTTCTCTCTTTCTCTGTATCTTTCTCTCTCTCTCTCTGTGTCTTTCTCTTTCGCTAAGTGTCTTTTTCTCTCTCTGAGTGTCTTTCCCTCTCTTTCTTTCTCTCTGTGTCTTTCTTCCTCGCTCTGTGTCTCTCTTTCTTTCTCTCTGTGTCTTTCTTCCTCGCTCTGTGTCTCTCTTTCTTTCTCTCTGTGTCTTTTTCTCTGAGTGTCTTTCTCTCTCTCTTTCTCTCTCGCTGAGTCTCTTTCTCTCTCTCTCTCTCTGTCTCTCTCTCTTTCTCTCTCTCCCTCCATCTCTTCTATGCTAAAATAATAAGAGCAGAGCTAACACTCCTGTTGTAAATCGTGTTTAGCTTGTAGCACTTAAGTAGACAAGTACAAGTACAAATGAAAGAAATATTATTACTACTAAGAGTTCATCAGTCGTCAGTGAACCCCTCAGTCCTGCAGCTGTGACGTCTGTGACTGCAGCTCATCTGATAAAAGTACCAGACTAATGACAATGGCATTTCTCACAGTGATAAATGTATATCTGTGTACTTTCTCCTTTTGCCACTGCTCGGGATGAGGACAGTATTGATTGTGATTTAATGGCATAAGCATCAGGCTGTGTACTTCGACGCAAATGCTCTCTCTATTTCTCTCTCTCTGCTCTCTCCTTTTCTTGTATCTTCCTCTATGATCTTGCTCTTTCTCTCGCTCTATTCTTTCACCTGCTCTCTCACTCTTTGCTCAGTCTCGCCCTTTCTCAACTCTGTCTTTCTCTCCCTCTCTGCTCCCTCTGTCTCTCACCCTCTCTGCTCCCTCTGTCTCTCTGTCTCTCTGGTCCCTGTGGCTCTCTGTCTCTCTGGTCCCTCTGTCTCTCTGTCTCTCTGGTCCCTGTGGCTCTCTGTCTCTCTGCTCCCTCTGTCCCTCGGGCTCTCTGGTCCCTCTGGCTCTCTGTCTCTCTGGTCCCTGTGTCTCTCTGCTCCCTCTGTCCCTCTGTCTCTCTGTCTCTCTGGTCCCTCTGTCTCTCTGTCTCTCTGGTCCCTCTGTCTCTCTGGTCCCTCTGTCTCTCTGGCTCTCTGCTCCCTCTGTCCCTCTGGCTCTCTGTCTCTCTGGTCCCTCTGACTCTCTGTCTCTCTGGTCCCTCTGTCTCTCTGTCTCTCTGGTCCCTCTGGCTCTCTGTCTCTCTGGTCCCTGTGTCTCTCTGCTCCCTCTGTCCCTCTGTCTCTCTGTCTCTCTGGTCCCTCTGTCTCTCTGGTCCCTCTGTCTCTCTGGTCCCTCTGTCTCTCTGGTCCCTCTGTCTCTCTGGTCCCTCTGTCTCTCTGTCTCTCTGCTCCCTCTGTCCCTCTGGCTCTCTGTCTCTCTGGTCCCTCTGACTCTCTGTCTCTCTGATCCCTCTGGCTCTCTGTCTCTCTGGTCCCTCTGTCTCTCTGTCTCTCTGGTCCCTCTGGCTCTCTGTCTCTCTGGTCCCTCTGTCTCTCTGTCTCTCTGGTCCCTGTGGCTCTCTGTCTCTCTGCTCCCTCTGTCCCTCGGGCTCTCTGGTCCCTCTGGCTCTCTGTCTCTCTGGTCCCTGTGTCTCTCTGCTCCCTCTGTCCCTCTGTCTCTCTGGTCCCTCTGTCTCTCTGTCTCTCTGTCTCTCTGGTCCCTCTGTCTCTCTGGTCCCTCTGTCTCTCTGGTCCCTCTGTCTCTCTGGTCCCTCTGTCTCTCTGGTCCCTCTGTCTCTCTGTCTCTCTGCTCCCTCTGTCCCTCTGGCTCTCTGTCTCTCTGATCCCTCTGGCTCTCTGTCTCTCTGGTCCCTCTGTCTCTCTGTCTCTCTGGTCCCTGTGGCTCTCTGTCTCTCTGGTCCCTCTTTCTCTCTGTCGCTCTGGTCCCTGTGGCTCTCTGTCTCTCTGGTCCCTCTTTCTCTCTGTCGCTCTGGTCCCTGTGGCTCTCTGTCTCTCTGGTCCCTCTTTCTCTCTGTCGCTCTGGTCCCTCTGGCTCTCTGTCTCCCTGGTCCCTCTGTCTCTCTGTCTCTCTGGTCCCTCTTTCTCTCTGTCTCTCTGGTCCCTCTTTCTCTCTGTCGCTCTGGTCCCTCTGTCTCTCTGGTCCCTCTGGCTCTCTGTCTCTCTGATCCCTGTGGCTCTCTGTCTCTCTGAGCGTCTCTGCTGGTGCCTGTCCTCTTATCAGACTTAACTCACTTCCTCCTTTATCATCCTCATTAGTGTTTGTCTCACACTGAAGTCAATTACTCACTCCATCACTCTCCTCCTTCCCACAAGTCAAAAGCCGTCACTGGCCTGGCTCACTCAAAAATTCCCCTGTGGTTGGAATCAGTAAACATCATTAATGAGCGTGGAGTGCCAAAAATGTGTATGGACCGTGAGATGGTTTAGTCCATGTTAGGGATGGGACGATATTAAATTTTAGACTCACGATTATCGTGGCCAAAATAATCGCGATTAACGATATTATCGCGATAATTATTAACCTGTTAACGTTCCGACGGCCCGGGCCTACTTTACAACTTTACAGCAATGTACATACACTTCTGCGTCACCCACACAAACAATCTACACATCAAATGAAAGCTGCGGCGCTTGTCTTTCTGGATATGCAAACCATTTTCACCTGCAATCACCACAGTGCTGACAGGAAAGACGTTTTTATAGAAAAGTCACAAAGTGTGAATCTGGACTTCACTTACCATTGAGCGCTCTGGTTCTGTCAAACATCAACATATTCACACAACGTTGGTCTCATTTGTTCCGTAAAGGTCCAGAGAATATATTCCAGTCAAGAAATTATGTCCAATCTGCTGCAGGAAAGTACTCCAAATATGAAATCTGCTCCGTCACTTCTTTGCCTTTCTTTAGTCGATTTCAGGCATAATAAACTTCTGACAGCGCCAACTTCGTTCCCCAGTGCTAAACACACGTATTAGCTTGTGATTGACACCAATGTTGGCCAATAAGGTGGGGGTTGTGGGTTACTGAGCCCGCACACAGCCAATGAGCAGCGGGACAGGATGACGTATCACATGCCATGGTTTTCCGTAAACAGACGTACCCGGAAGAAAATGTGTACTCCTCAATGTCATGCTGGAGAAATGGACCGGTCCTTGTTGCGCCGGAAGTGACGCAAGTGCCCGTCGACGAAGACTTAATTTTTTTTAAATTAAGGCACTTTGGTGAATTGGGAAACGAGTGGATGCAGAAATGTGTGCATAATGGCGCATTTTACGCACTGTTGTTTTGCGTTTTAAACATGACGAAACAGACAAACCAAAGGGAGAACGTGATCGAGGACACTGTGGATGTTTGTACAAGTTAAACTAGAGGCATCTCGGACCTGGAGCGGTTCATGGCAAAGATTAAAGATCCCACAGTGGACTCAGGAGTAAAGGACCTTATTTTTTTGATGGATTGGATGCTGTTCTCGATCGGTAAGTGTGGTTTATTCTGCTATTGACTTAATTGTACGTAAATTATACCGTGTATAATCGTTAGCTTTGCTCCTGTGCACACAGTGCGCATTCGGACCATGCGCTCTGGCACATTTGTGTTCAGCTGTATGAATTAGACTTAATTTGTCTATTGTTTAAAAGGTGTTGTTTTATTCTGCAGTTTGTATTATTGTAGGTAAAAATCTAAGATGTACACACATTAGCGTCTCATCTGTGCGCACGGGTGAGGCGCGCACTGGTACGTTCCTGTGGAGAGTTACGGATCAGACTTTGTTTATTGTTGATATCTGACAGAATATAGTTCAGACAGCCATAAGCACAGAAGCTACAAGTGTCATTGCTATGTCAGAGTGGGCAAACACCAGAACTAACATATAAACGTTGTATTGGAACTGGAAACATGAGGCTGTGTGATGCCGTAAAGGCGATTATAATCGTGCACAATGATCGCGATTATTAAAAAATGCCACGAACGATTAATTGCGGACCTTATTTATCGCGATTAACGATATTATCGTATATCGTCCCATCCCTAGTCCATGTTAGAGTGCGGGGTGATATGGCACAAAAGAGAAAAGAATCACCATTTTCTTTGCTCCTTAATGAATCTTGAATTTCATTTCAGTTTCATGGTTGTTTTTTTTTCCTAAAACAAAATAAAAGTGATATTTAGCACTCATTTTATGAACATAAACACACATTAAATTAAACACATAAAATCAGCTCATCAGATTCTGCTCCAGACCACCTGCTTTCACTGACCAGCACTAAGTACTAACAATATTTAGGTGATGATGTTATCCCTGATCAAGCAGCTAATTGATTAATATTAGAGCCAACTTTGATATCCTTATTCAAACAGCTCATTATGAGGAAGATACTGATCCATTCTCTGCTACAAAACCAGACTGTTTAGCCCGTATGCTAACTCTGCTTTATGTGTATCCAGTAGAAATGGAGCGGCTAATGCTAATCTGTGCTAATCCTCTGAGAGGCCCCCTTGACATCCTGCTGCTCTGCTTCACGTTGGACTATGGGGCAGAACGAACAGGAACACGCTGCACGGACACAGATTTTTGGAGAATATTAAAACCACAAGCGCTCTTAGCCACAAATCCTCACTCGTACTTTCCATTGACTGCAGTCCAGACATGAGTTATTACAGCGGAGATAGAGCCAAAATCTCCAGGCTCGCCTGTAATAATGACACCATGTTAAGCACAGTTGCACTGAGCTGGTAAATGGCAGCCAGCTCTCCAGGACTAAGCACTGATCCTAAAGCCCTTGTCATAATGCACTGGTCGCCCTAATCCTGACCTTATTAAAAGTGAGCCTCAGACCGAAAAATAAGCCATCTTTAAACTGTAGCCCTCCATACAGAGCCACTCCTAGATCACCATCAGGGTGTGAGCCTGGGTGACCTTCACATGCAATAATCCCACGGTGACCTTTAACCCCCTTAGGAATTACTGTATGATGCTAAGCCTGGGGTCTGCAGGCACAGTGGTAAACACTGAGAGGATGCATGATAAAACATAGTTAGAGGTTTAATTATGAACTGTGTAACTGTGTAAAGCACCATGTTTGTTTCATGTGTTTTTATCACCAGCAACAATAACACATCTCAGTAGTGTTGGACTGGCTCAGTCTGATACAATACCACATCCGGCCTTAAATCTCCAGAAGAGGCTGACATTTTGTTTGGGTCTAGCAGCTGCTTAAATATGCATAAAGAATATATCTGAACAGTTTAAGTATGCAGAAATGTGAGTACGCTACTGTGTTATCCAGTTTGTAGTAAAACAGGATTGTGAATAACTTTATAGCACATTCAAACTATATAATTTGGTTGAAAATCACCAACATTTTCCCCTACATTTTCGCAATCTTACCATTGTGTCACACTATGGAGCTGCTCCTACATCCTTATGTTTGCACAATTTTAATTGCATCTTCCTAAGGGAAAGTTAGAGCTGATCAAGTCCTTATCGGATTCCAAGGAAACTGCAAATTGCATATTCCTAACATAATATGTAAATCACGATGTCATCAAAAACGCCTGGTTCGTTTTACTAACAGGCTTCCATCTTGTCATGAAAATCCCATTTTCTAAAGCTGATAAAAATGCAGTACTCAACATAATAAGCCTGACTTACCAAGCTCTATAGATTTAAACAAATTGAAGATAAAAGCAAGTTCCCCTTAACCAGCAGTAGACAGCGATGTGCACATGTGCTGTAAACGGTCATGGTCACATTTTTATAGAGTGCTTTTCCAACTTGATGGAACTCAAAGTGTTTCACATCAAGGAACCACTCACCCAATCACACACACACACATACACCAGTGTACACAGACACTGCGGGCGAGGTGGGTTAAGTGTCTTGCCCAAGGACACAATGAAGCATGCATCTGTGAGAGCCAACCTGTGGGTCAATGGATCTGACCACTCAAACAAAGATGTTTTAAGTCGAGAGCAGGATTCAAACTAACAACCGTCACATCAGTGGACAAACACTTGATCTGCTGTGTTTGTTCCAGTACTGTTGTTTCTAGTACTGTAGTACTGTATTGTGATATCTGTGCTTATAAATACTTCATTTCCTCATTTCTGTGTAATTAAATCTTAACATATACCAGAGAGGCAACTGCAGTTGCACGTTCTGCCTTTATCTGTTGCCAGCTTGATTTGCAAACCTAATGGCATAATCCTCCAAGTCTCAGCAGTTTTCCTGATATCCAGTGGGCTCTTGTCATTCAAAGGCGATCCTCCATGATAGGATAGACTTTCAGAGGGAAGAGGAGACAGCGCAACGCCCCAGGACATGGCACTAGAGATGCCATAGGAATAAATGCTGAGCCCTGAGTGACAAAGATTGTGCTCCCTTATAACATTATACCATAAAAATGAATGATGTTGGTAAATACGGCTGAAAGAAATAAAGTGATTATATTTGGGTTTTTGTAGAACTTTTGTTATAACTGCAATTCATTTTCACTACTAGTTTTTGAAGACTGAACAGTCTTTTGAGAATGATGAATATGGCATATCTGTTTTAGCAGGCTAATATCGAATTAACCCAAAGTAATTTTAATGGCGACATTTAAAAAAAATGTTTTTTACCGAAATTAATTACATGTTAATTTGTCCATCAACTGAATGTGAGAAGACAGGCGAGCTGTTCATAAAAAAGCAATGAGTGAAGTTTGGAGCGAGGCTCCAGGTCAGACTGGGCTCTGCTGTGTCTGATTCTGCAGGTTTTGGTTCTGTCCTCCACTGTTCTGAGCACATCGAGCAGGATGGTCCAAATTTGTTCCGTCCTTGTTATAAAAAGTGCTGCTAAGCGCTCCCGCCTTCCACCTTCCCCCGCCTTGATGTTAAAATCCTGAGCACTTTTGCAAAATGTTATCCTCTCATATCGTTGAAACTATATAAAAAAACAATAGCCTTCCAAAATTTCTGCGGTGTAAGATATCAAAGCTCCACTAGTATAACTAATGCTTCCTTAAAGGTTCTGAAAGAGTCAGACAGTGACAGAGCATTAGAGCCACAGCAGTGTTTAAATGAATGGATGCTGACAATAATGAATAAGACACTGCTTCACATTATTATAATATATTGTACTATAATATACTATAATACCTAAAGTTAAATATACGATATTATTTCCAAAACACATTTCCGGAAACATACTATGATAATCCAGAGAATCGTAGTAAAATTTTGACTTGATTCACAGCCCTATTTTTTGACCATATAGTCGGTTACATGATGTCAACATTTAGTTTTTCCGTCTACCTCTGGGTAAATGAGACAGCAACCACAAAAACATTTGCCCCATGTGCGTAAGAACGCAGACTGAAAAATTTAGGAATTTGATCTGGTGCACACCGCAATTTGGGGCAGAAAAAGATTATCACTGACTACATTTGAAAAATAGGGATATAACCAGCACAGACAGGGAGAAAAAACAGAGAAAAAAAGAACATCAGCCAAGCGTGAGATATTCAGGAAATGAGGCTTGACACAGCTTCAGTCTCCAACACATAAACAGCTTTTACAACAGAGAGTAGTGCGCCATAGTGTCGTCTGGACCTATGTATTATGCATGAAGAAACTCACAGATAAACGAGCACAAAGAGTGCAGGGCTTCTATAAGGTGTAGCTGTTCATCTGTAAAAAGTGTTACAACAGCTTTGATTACAGTAACACCAATGTCATCTCGATAGCTTTGTTTATTCAGTTAAAATAATTACATGTGTTTCAGTGACGGCTTGCTGTAAGACTCTTTGGCCCTATCTTCGATACCATTATGATAACAAAAACACTTTTTGTAATACCGGCCCTGTGGTATAATACTACTTCAGATACCAAGGCCATTCAAAAAGCATTGAGGAAATATGCCGTATTTCAGAATTCTTGTCATGGTGGAAGAAATAGTTATTAGAAAATAATATTCTTTCCAAAAAAACTGTTTTACATTTACACCTCCTACCATAATAAAGCGCATATGGCCTTGCTAAAAGTCAGCATTGTGTGTCTAATATTAATAACACAAGTTTAAAATGCACAGCGCACCTTACTATTTCTATAATTTTCTTATTTTTCTTTCTCCATCTCCATCTTTTCTTGGCTCCCTCAACCCGACCTGAACGCTCGCTTTCTCTTTTACCCCGACACCTCACTCTTCAGCATCACCCGGGGCTTTTATCTTGGCGGGGTGCTTCCTTTATGAGAATACTCCAATTGGCAGACAAGCGCCCTTGTCAGACACCATTCATTGCACTTGCATGGATATGAAAAGTGTTTTAACAAGCACCGCCGAGTGTTGCTGCGCTGCAGAAATAGCACACCAATGCAGTTGCTGATTCTGGGGCCAAATGAAAGAAAGCTTATATATGGATACGTTTGTGGGCACATTTTTGACATGCTGGGGATTAATGACAACTGCAGTCTTGTAGTGTAAGAGCAGGCCGAAGTGATATTTGCTACGTCTTTGGCACATCTTGTAAAATTTTAGGCAAGCGGTTATTAAATGTAGTAGGACTGTTGTCAACCATATTCTTGTTTGACTGAAGACATGTCCTGCCACTCAATTAGTCGATTAAAACTGCACTCACAAGACTACAGCTGCTCGTGAGTTCAAGGAAAAACAACTATTTATGTAGGCCTGCCACGGCAACACATTTTGAAGTGCGATATATTGCTGAAATAAATAATATTAAAACTAATGCCACTGACAAAACAACTCAAGAGTAGATTTAAACCACACAAATTATTCTAAATCTACAATATTGCTAAATAAATACACTGCAGAATGAAACACTTTAGTCATTAGTTTGCATCTGTAATGAGTCAGGGAAGTTAATAATTCAATCTTCTACAGTGTAAATCTTATCATGTATCCAAAAAGCAATCAAAAATGTCCCAGTAGAGCAAAGAAAAAGTACACACAATAAATACTGATCCTTACAAATATATAAAGACAGATGAAACTTTTGAATGAGTTTACTTTGCCTTTTTACACATAAATACCAAAAAATGCAAAATCTTCAGCTAACTCGCCCACTAACATCTCCTGTCTGTTGTGTCTCATATAAATCCTTTTAATCTAAACACCACTGACCGATTAATCTCCTCAGCAGCTAAAGACCTAAACAGCGCCAATTTGTAGTAAGTTCGAATTCTTGATACATCTTCTTGCCAGTTGTTTTCCAAATCCATGTGGTTGTCCTAATCACGTCTATTTGACGATTACCATGCTTTGCTTAAAATACTAAAAACTTGGAGAGCTCTTTAAGGTCAACCACCTCAATAAGATCCAGACTTGGAATAGAGTTTGGAATGGCTCTTGGAAAACTGACCAAAGCTGAAGAATTAAAAACTAATTTCTCATGAGTAATTCCTGTACAGTTTTTATTTGATAGGGGTTGTAAGTATTACGTATCACTTTTACAAGGTTACAAATGGACTTAGATGAAAATTGATTGATAAAAGTTAAAGTTCCAAATTCCATATGCGATCTTCCGCTAATCATGTCTTTGTTGAGCCTTTGCCAACACATTTCATTACAGAACAACATGAATGTAATTTTACAATGTACAAGGTGTAGTGGTCAACAGTGAAGTTCAGAAAAGCGCACAGACTAGGAACTTAAATGTCAGACAGTTAACAAGGGCAAAGGTCATTGGAGCACCATGTTCCTCCTTCTGGCTATTTTTGCTCTCTGACCCGTACAAATATGTGGGAGGAATTTTGAGGAAACTCTAACCTAAAGATTCTGCCGTTTGAACAAAGTGAGACTACTGTAAGTGTTCTTTTGGCTGTAATATTCCACAGTATGGCGTAAAACGTATTTATGTCCATGGAGCATGTTTCTTTCTCAAGTATGCTTTTAACGCCTCCAGAAAGTGAGACGTTGTTGCTTTAATGTATATTTTCTCCTGCTGTCTAACTTTTCTCAAATTAGGCTTTCATATTCCCTTGCACAATGACACACTAGTCAGTTGGACGGTGCCTCCAAAACTATATAAAAGGTTTGCTTTATAGACCATGACATATCATTTCCCCTGCTCAGGCGGAAACGTTCAGTGTTCAGTTTCCATCCGAAGGCGTTGGGTCTGCGCTGATGAAACTGTTACACTGTTACAAGCACATTTCTCACATATTCACACTGTCCTTAGCCTTTCCCTCTCTCTCTCTAAATGATACTAGACTTTAGGATTATTCTGGAGCAAGGGCATCCAGCAAAAAGTGCATTAGTCAGTTAGTATGCCACAGCTGTCGGAAGCTGGTGACTTCCTCATACAGGAATTCACCTCCTTTGTCTTATAGAAAATGTAGGTTATTACAGTTTATTCCCAGAGATTAACAATAACCAATAACAGGCCATCACCTAACACATACCAGGCAAATTGACTTAGGTGTATTTTTCATGTGATTGTACTGAAATGTGTTTTGGTGCCTTTCTATCATAAAGGTCCTATATTACACAAAAATGTACTCTTGTGAGCTGTAAGCCATGTTATAATACTGTTACCTCATAAAAACATACCTGGAGTTGTGGTTTGTTTCATTCACAACCCTGCATTATTACTCAGTCTACATTTGTGAAGCTCAAAATGCTCTGTTCCACCTTGTGATGTCATGCAGTGGTAGTTTTCAAAATAACAGCTACCTTTTTACCTTGAGTTTAGTAAAGATAGGCAATTTCATGGCTGAAATTATCCTACTGATTCTAGTGAAAAGTGTATGGAGTTTAAAAACACAGTGGAGCACTTCCTGTATTACCACATGATGACATCACAATGTGGAATAGAGTGTTTTCTGCTTGAGAAAAGAACTCAGCCTCATTGTGCAGGATTTGTGTGTTAAACATGAGTGAGTGAAAAAAAACACAACTACATGTCTGTTTGTGATAAGGAAACAACGTTGTAACATCAGTAAAGAGCATAATATGGACCATTTAAAGCAAATAAAACAATTAAAAATGTAATACAATAGCTATGAATTATATAAGTTATTCGAAAATGACTTCTCAACTTAACAAAAATGACTAGTCTGTGACACTGGTAATTGGATCAAACACAAGATTCACATAATATGATAAGTACTGAACACTGGAAAATGCATTTCAAACATCATCTATCCACAGAGTTTTCAGACAAAGACTTTTCAGAGGGCTGGAATATAATGATCTAACTCCTGCTGTCCTTTGTTTATTTCATCATTCATCTTCACCAAAATATGCTTCCAATCTTCTCAAAAAATTCTTTCTGAACCGAATACAACCTTGACATATTAATGGTGCCCTACATTAAAAGTCCACAATCTAACTGTGAGCACAGTGAGCCTCTCCACAGATCTGACCAGGTAACTTGGCCTGGCAGGTGGTATCACATTGTCATGGAGATAGATGAATGTAGTGTCGTGCTGTGAAACACTGACAGATCCTCCACCAGTGAACACAGTGCACCCTTAAAACAGTAGCATCCGTTTCCTTGCACAACTGACACGCTGATGGTGCTCTGTGTGACGGGCCTCTCTCACGCTGATGGTGCTCTGTGTGACGGGCCTCTCTCACGCTGACGGTGCTCTGTGTGACGGGCCTCTCTCACGCTGACGGTGCTCTGTGTGACGGGCCTCTCTCACGCTGACGGTGCTCTGTGTGACGGGCCTCTCTCACGCTGACGGTGCTCTGTGTGACGGGCCTCTCTCACGCTGACGGTGCTCTGTGTGACGGGCCTCTCTCACGCTGACGGTGCTCTGTGTGACGGGCCTCTCTCACGCTGACGGTGCTCTGTGTGACGGGCCTTTCTCACGCTGAAAACCATGACCTGTTTACAGTGTTCAGCTGCATCCAAATCAAATCACTCTCCCCATCAGTCAGTGGGCTAATTGAGGCTCGCTCTTTCATTAGTCGTCAGCTCACATCTGCTTTGGAGGAAGCCAGACCAATCAATGCTGTGGGAGTGTTGGTGGGATGTGTTTGTCCTCAGGAGCCCTCAGCACTTTCTGCTTTTCTTTTATGTGGGTTTATTCTGCACTGTACAGCTATTAAAACGAATTGTTCCTTAGAGCGTACAAAATAACAAAATGGATCTGCAGAGTAATTATCAGTTATGGCTGCGCTATGTCAGTGTTGTGGTGGAGGGTATGCCACCTGCTTGTCTACATTAAGTTTAAAGCCATACTGTGGAACTTTCCAGGCGAAGTATTCTTATCTCCATGGAGACAAGCAGGTGGAGTGGTACCATGGTGCTAGGTTACAGGTTTGATCTATATAGAGGTGCCCTACACTAAGAATGCACATCAAAGTATTTCAGTAAAACACCAGGAATTGATCATCAAGATTGATCATTTTAATGTCAAAGTCCACGCAAATTAACACAGACTGTGGCAGACTCTTCACCAGAAAAGTTACATAGTGCGTCTTTAAGTTGAATAAAGATTCAAATGTCAAAAAAAGAAACAGTGTTTGGACTAAGACATTCAGAGATCCTTGAAACACTGCTTTGCTTTTTTTGAAATGGTTATTTTTGCATTTTTCTGTATTTTTTTGTTCTTGTTTTTTTCCTGTGTTGAGAGCTCAAAGGCAGAGTGCGGTGTGTGAAGGAATTTAGCTGACACTGGCCTCGAGTAAACTCAAAAAAGACAGAAATAAAATCAGCCAGAGAACTGCAGCTCTACATATATTTAGCATGTTTCAGCTGTGCAAGACTGGTGACACAACTAATGCTTCCTCCATCCTGGAAGTGTGTGTTAAGAGTTCCTATCTTTTGTGGAGTTAGAAAGATCCTGGCGGTTCCCACAGACTTGGCAAATCCCTGCCTTCCCAAATCCTTTTCTCACTGATTCTGTTGTCCTGCCAACGGTGAATGAAAAGCGTAGCAGTGCATTGTGGGTCGTTCATGCATGAGTAACGCGGGCCCCCTCCGCCTCCATCTGAGTGAGTGTGTTTCTCTAGTTTCCCGCCCAGCTCAAACGTGGTCATTATAAAGTGGCCCTGCCTGAACCACGGCTCTGTGGGTTTACTGCTTTTACTGTATGCACAGGGCACACGTCAGCGGCCATTAGGATGCTGCTTTTGTAGTTCCCCATAATGAATACGCCCACACAGTTCATTTCTAGTCTTCACCTGTCACACATCAACCACATCTGTGTATTTGCTCTGTAGTAAAGTACAATTATTCAGTTGCATTTGGATACATGAGTCTGTATCTAAATCAGTTTTAGTGAAGAAGTCTCCAGATAATTGTCAATATTAAGTTATGTGTCTACTGCAATATCACAACACCAGCTCCTATGTGAGCTAGAATACACAGGCAAGACAAATCTGCAAAGGGCTAGGTGATAGAGTGATGAAAATCTAATTGTGAGCTTATTCCTGTTACAATATTTAGGATAAATTGCCATATTATGTTGCAGTAATTTTGTCTTGAATACAGCTCTATGCTCAAACCTCAACCTCTTATTGGTCAGCCATATATTTAAAATTGAAATCATCATTTGGCTCCAAGACAACCGTGATAGCAACGTAGGCCGATCACCCACATAGGTAACTGATGGGCACATTAGAGGGATTGGCTTAAATTGTCAGCAAAATTCCACTGATGCAATAACTAGTTAGATTTTAGTCAGACTTCATATCGCCAAAAGCCTATATTAGTTTTTTAAAATACTAAAATAGTTAGCATCACTAGACCAAAGTCCATGTGATCTTATTGGCAGATCAAAAATTCACATACCGTATTTTCCAGAGTATAAGTCGCTCCAAAGTATAAGTCGCACCAAACATATATTTCACATATAAATCCCATCTGAGTATAAGTCGCACCCCCGACCAAACTATGAAAAAAAGTGTGATTAGTCCGGAAAATACGGTAATCGTTATCTGTGATCGGCCTCAAAAATCGTCATCAGAACTCCAATTTATTATGTTGTAGCTTCTTGTCTGCACCAAAGCATTATCAGAAGTTGCCCAAGATGAGAACAATATTCAGTCTTTGATATGAGCACCGTTTCATCTACCATTTCATCTTTGTGAAACTGTTCCTTGATCTGTAATAATTGGATAATGTTTTATTTTAACACAGTGATATAAATTTGTACAATCTGAACATATATTTACCGTTTGTCACTATTTGTACCTAAACTGGTCCAAAACAAACCTGCCAGTGTGGGTTTGCATCAGTTTGTGCTGTTTCCAAGATGCCAGAGGGAGCTGTGGTTTTGCTGTTGGACGTGGCGCGGCATCGTTCGGATCCAGTGTGGAGAGGATTAGGGCAATGCATTAGTCCAATCTGTGTTGATGGAGGGAAGCAGGAGATGAGCAGCCGTATGTCACAGCCGCGTTCGGATTGCTTTGGGTTTTTGTCACGTCTGCTTTGGTCCAGTGTGCCTTGGCAAAGCTTCATTAAACGCCATTCTGTTGTTTTGTGATCTCGTTTTTTATACATTCCTTTTTGCCAATGCGTGAAAATCTCCTGCACTGACAATAACTGATTAAGACACAAAGCATTTCTCTCCTTGTGCTTGTATATGCCTTTGATTTTGTTTTTGTATTGGTGAAGATTAAAAGATTGTAAGAGAAAGGCAGGTTCTTGCATTCACTTAGAATACAAATCTGCTGTATAGTCCATTGTAAGAGGTAGACGCCGCTGCCAAATGGGTTTTGGCGCAAGCAGAAAGGCAGATTAACAAATCACATTCAGTACAAAACACTTTTCAAATTGTTTTCAAGACTTTGCCACACATTTAACTTCCTGTAGACCTGTGTGTATGTCTTCTAGTATTCAGAGATTGAAAACTAGAGCTTTGGGGTTTAGGTTATGATGATTATGTGTCTGTGGTAGTGTTGTCGCGATACAAACTCTCTGTCTTTGATACTTAGGAAAATGCTCAGTATTTGGTAATGCTTCAATGCCTCAGTGACAATGCCTTTTTTTCAATAAGCAAAATAATAGTTGTTAATTTTATGTTACTGTGTGTCTTCCAGATTATAAATCGCACTTTTTTCATAGTTTGGCCGACTAGTTTGGTTGGACTTATACTCAGATGCGACTTATATGTCGAATTATTAAAATATATAATATCACATCTTTGTTATTGTCACACTGACAACAGCACGCTGCCCCCTAAAAGAAAATGGTATTCTGCTGAGTCTGATTACAGTGGCGCTTCATCTACCTCTGGAGTTGGCGGAGTTGTTCAGAAGCAACACTGAGGATGAAGTATTCAATGGATTTAGTGATTTGGAGTGAGATCTGGAGTAAACATGTTAACTTGTTTTATATGCTTTAGTTACCTGATTAACTGGTAATATCTTATGTAAAAATACCAGACACATATTCACCTCATTGTCTATGTCGCATGTGTCAAACTCAAGACCCGTGGGCTAAATGTGGCCCTCCACATCATTTTATGTGGCCCTCGACAGGGTAAATTAAAACATATGAGGCTCTTAAAATGTCGTTTATCAGGAGTTACACAGTCATATTTTTACATCTTTCCAAATGCAATATTTATAACTTGAATAAGTAATAAATACAGAAACAGTTAATGAACAAGTTTAAAAGTAGCTACATTTATTTTACTTCTGGCCCTTTGACAGCAGCCATTTTGCTGATGTGGCCGTTGGTGAAAATGTGTTTGACACCCCTGGTCTATGTGTTACATTAGCGTGCTATACTTTATATGTATGTATTCACCTGTTGCTCTCTATTTTATTGATATTATTATCATTTGCCTTTAAAGATAAAATGTCTGTTCTTGGTCTCAGATTATGTAAAATAAATTTCCCCAAAAATGCGACTTATAGTCCAGTGCGACTTATATATGTTTTTTTCTTCATTATTATGCATTTTCAAGCTGGTGTGACTTATACTCCAGAGCGACGTATAGTCCAGAAAATACGGTACTAGGTCTTCTCATATAGCTCAAGAACCATTCTAAAGCTACTCAGAAAGGTTAGATTCTTTCAGTATCGATGCTTGTACAATAAGTATATAGTTTTAGTATCAATGATTTTCTGGGCATCAATCATGTTTATTAAATGTATATAAACAAATGAGCTTCTTTGAATCACAAATGGGACCAGATACTCCTGCTCCTTCCACTCCTCAAACTCCTCAGTTTTGTATTTTTTCACCAAACATGATGTTCAACTTGACATGTAGCTGACATGTTCCTTCCTTAAACAGGTGCCAATCACTCCAGTGGTCATAATCTTTTGCCCGTTTGCTGTACAGTTGCACTTGTAGCCTCTGCTCTCTCCATTGTTTCCCCATAAACGTGGGTTGAGCATTAGTGTCAGTGAAGTTTAGATTCAATGAGAGAAAGAGACCGGGTGAGGTTGACTCTTAGATGACCTGGCCTCATGCAGTGTTCTTGTTCTCATCAAATGGACATGAGGGATGGGAGTCCAAGGCACTCACCCAGAACATACATGCTGCCACCTGGATTCTACATGCTGCTACCAGGGAGCTTGTACAAATAACCTCTTACACTCTTACACCATCAAATTCAATCAATATCAACATGGAGATATTATTGTTTTGTCTACAATGACCCACAGTATATCATCAAGGGTCCTATATTACACAAAACTGACTCTTGTGAGCTTTAAGCCATGCTAGGATGTTGTTACCTCCTCAAAAACATGCCAGAAGTTGTGTTTTATTTGTATGTTTGTATTACCAGTATTTTCCATTTAGGATAAAAACTCAGCCTAAATATGCAGGGTGTGTGTGTTGAACATGTGTGAATGAAACAAAAACACAACTCCAGGTCTGTTTTTGGTGACGAAACATTATCACATAGATCAGAAAATAGTGTAATATACTTATTTAAACATATTTGTCTAATTTGTATTTCTATTTTTTTCATTACAGATGTTTTAATTGCCCCAAAATACAGTTATAAAACATGCATTCTTACAGCGATCGAGCTTTTCTGACCTGTAACGTAGCCTACTAGTATCTTCAACGCATCTCCATGTGAAAATGTAATGCAATATTTTGGAATATCCTAGGCAAAGCAAGAACATCTCCATGGAGACCAGAAACGTTATATAGACCAGAAACCTTACACATGTTTCAGTTTGTTTCTTCTCTCATGTCCCATTCCCAGGAGCCTCACGTCTAACATGTCTCGATATGGCCTTAACCATGTCAGTGCAGAGTCACACGCAGGAGACTGATCAGTGTGGCAGATCAAACACTCAGACCAGGATCACATGAAACCTGTTGGCTGTGCTAAGGCCTGTGCGGCTCCTCTGGTTCCCAGGGCTGGCTGTTTGTGCTGCGTCATGGTTGCTTGCATGGGGTTGTGAAGCCATTTTCCCTCGGCCACAGAGCTGTTGTGGTTTTGGAGCAGTTATTGTTTGGCTTTCTTTTAGTCTCTTTCTATTTTTGTTCAGTGTAAAATGTGCCATGACTCCGAGCCCACAGGCACAATGCAGCACAGTCACGAGAAGCCAGTGCTGTCCATCTGCGTTATGGAGGGCAAATTTATTCATACCCTGCTCATAATTGGAGCTGAAGAGAAAAAAGATTTGACAAAAGATCATATATACATATATATATAAAAAACACTTATTTGGACCAGGCTATTGTCATAAATGATTCATACTCTTTATCAATAATACAAAGTGAAGACTATTTTTTAACACAGGTGCTTTTAAAAAATGTAAAAATCTTCTTTTCAATTATATTTTCATTATTTTTTAGTTTTGTTCCATTCTCCACAGATTCACAATGACATGGCTCAGGTTTGCTTGGCTTCCCCTTGAGAATATCATTTTTGTCCTGTGACAACCTCATATCTTGACCATAGCTTCTGGTCATTGTCCAGGCACAGGGTATGATTTGTTTTTAACTACTTGAACAAATTGTGTGTCTGCTTGAAAGCCCATTGTTACTAGATTCAACTTGAGCCGAAATGTAATTCTTGTAATGTCAAGTGTTTTTCAGTATCATGCAGAGAAAACCAGTCACAATGGTCCAATAATGACCTGAATTCAAAGTGACACATCTCCAGTCCTTTGAGTTCTGCTCTGTTTTTCTGCTCCTCTCAGCACGGGGCCAGTTAGAGCCAAAATGGCGCTGTACGTTCTGCTGTGGCCCCCTGAGAAGCTGACGAGGGGGCCACTGTGCTCCAGTCCAGGCCTATTATATGATCACATGGCTGACCCCCTGACAGCACAGGGCTGTCCTTCAAACACTATACGTGGGATATGGCGTCATTATGTTCTAGGTTATGCAATCCAAATCAGAATGTCCTTCATGAGTAATGTTGAAAAGTTTATTGAGCCTCTTTCTCAATGGTTTAAAGATCATTTTGTTTAAAACTGAAATTCAATTAAATTTTATTACCGCATTGGCCTATTATTTAGCTTGAAATAAGAAGTGATTTTGAAACATGTCAAATAATGCTCTACCGAAATGTTGCAAAGTCATTTCTCTCAAATAAAAACATATAAAACATTTTAGTGGAAAGATACTTAAAACAGTAAAACTCTGAAGAGGTGAGGCCAGCAGCAGTGTTCAGGAAGTTGATGTACCGGTTTCTATTATTAAGTTGTTTTAGTTCTGTATTGTGGTTTGCAGTAATACAATAAGTAATACAAATTCAAAAAAAGCATAAAATGTCATCTGTAAAGTAAACAAATAAATGAGGCGGCCTCCTCCTGCGCGGCCGCATGGATGTTTAATTTGATAAATGGCATATGTACAGCTCCGCCTCTGCTTGTGCTGCACACAGGAGCTCAAAGCGTTCTATTGCTGTAACCCACGGGGCGCTGTGCTGTATCTCGCCGTGGCCCAGGAGCTAGATTTATTCCTACCGAGCCATTTTGACAGCGATAGCAGTGTGAATTTGCCTGCATGCTGAGAGCTGCAGAGAAACAATGAATTCACATCCTCAAATACTGTGTTTGTGCCACGGCTGGTCATTATTTGACCATTTGCCCACAGTTTCACATCAACAAGTCTGAAGGCATAAGCACACAGGCAGGCCGCTGTCTCGAGCTGGTCCTGGTATGAGACAGAGCCTGCAGATATACTGCGCTCTTCCATTTCGGCTGCAGCTGGTGTCTTTGGCAGATGTGAAACAGTCCAGCATGAACACTACTGAGTGTGGGACATCTACAAGCATCCGTGTGGTTTGGACTGACAATACTGACAAAATTCATGTATTGTCGGCAAGAACAGATACCCAACTGTCATCCTTCAAACTTATCTTGGACATAGGTGACTGAAGATCTCTGCATGTTGACCCTGTGGTTAAGTGGCCACTGCACTACTGCCTAAGGCCCGTAGTAGCTTCAAGATCCAGTGATAAGAAGCCACAGAAAATCCAAGGGTGAATAAATAATAACATTATAGGTCTGCAGATAAGTTCATCAAAGTCATTTATGCTGAGTTGAACTGGTACAGGCACTCAGTATCGCACTGTGTGAAAATGGATTTCTTATTTCTGCTTACAGGACAAAACAATGCCATGTGTACTGTATACCTGCTGTGTAAACTTATTAAGCTACTCACTGTATCACAATATAAAATTCTCAGAGATTAAGGAAAAAACATGGACAGTGGTTGTTTTTTAAAGAAATGACTGTTGCTGAATTTCTCCGCTTATTATAACAAAAACTTTCACACGTTTTTGATGATAAAATGAAAACAGCTCAGACCTGTGCGTGTGTGCGCGCGTGTGTGTGCGTGTGTGTGTATTCTCACAGTGCTTCTGCCTTAGAGTGTCATTAATCAAGTGGAGTATTATTGTTTTCTACATCTCGCCCAAGTCTACACATTACCATTTTAATGACATTACTCCGCTATTAATCTGCTTACCACACAGCCACTGGTGCAACTTATAAAACTATCAAAGAAGTACTTTGATTAAAAAAAGAAAAGAAATTAAAAACAAGGCCATAAAGACAGAGCAGTAATTAAAAACCCAATTTAATGAAAGAAAACTCATAAACAAGAAATAGAGCTGAAAGGATTTGGGGGGGAAAGTGCCAATGCAGCAGTTGTGAATAAGACAAATAAATGAACGCTTAATGCTCTGGCAAAAAAGGAAAAAAAAAAAATCAATAAATACATAATAACATAAAAAGTGGGTAAGTTACGTACTCAGCCTCCAGTGTCATAGATGATATCATTTTTCATTAGTTCTAAATTAAAAGGCCGCCAAGCTGTTTTGAAATGATTTAAACCTTAAATGTATTTGTAAGTAGTTTCAACTCATTCGAATGGTGTGAGAGCAAATATGTGCCACTCATTTCATAGTGCAGTACAAGTAACATAATGAAAAAATGTAAACATCTGAATGTACTGTTTCCTTTTTCTGTCATTCATCTATTATTAATTCTTTCACTACCGGCTGTGCCCACTGTGTGCCCACTGTGTACCCACTGTGCCTGAGTGACATATTATTGTTTCTAAAATATATTGCTTTTACTTTTCATCGGAAACAAGTAAATATATTGTGCAGCCTCGGAGCACCTTTTAAAAAGCTAAAGAGCAGTGTCCTTAATACAACTTCATTATGCCCTCTCGTCATGAGTTGCCATGGCACCAAATAACCACTATTCATGCCAGTCGTCAAAATGTTATAACTGCTTAGTGTACGGTTAATAATTACTGAAGCCTAAAGCGAACAAAAGGACTTATTAAGGCAAGTACAGGTTGTCTTTTTGTGAAATAAAATGTCGTCCATTTCCCCCTTAGCTGCAAACAAATCTTTGTGATGAAAAGTGTCCAGTGAAAACAGGTGTATCAGGAGTGGACTGGAAAAATGATGCCTTGGGTGAGAGCCAAGAACGCGCTTATGTGTTTATGAGCTTGTTTGCATGGAATACAAATGCGGCTGGCACCTTTCCATCGGTAAAATACTGCCAGTGTCATGTTTGTTCTAAAATGACAAGTATAATTTAGACAACAGGAAATTAAGGATGGGGCCTAACAGACTAAATGTGAAAATCAATCTTCAAATGTTTGCATGCTGACAAATGTAGGGCTGCTTATAAACCTCATTTGAATCTCCGTTGAATAGTTGCAAATAGCTGATCACAGAAAAAGCCACTATTATTTAAATTATGTCCTCTGTAAACGGCAAAATATCCTGTTGAAAATGGGTCGTATTATATGTAAAACGTGGTTACCCTGTAGTAAAAATAACAACAAACATGTTCTGAAATGCATGTGATTGTACCAAAACATGAAACAACAATTGCATTGCAGTTATAAATCAAATAAAAATCTATTCTTTTCCCAAAATATTCATGATCATTATAACAAATGGAACAATAGTTTTGGGAGGTCAGTATTCTTCTTTGGTATTGTTTTGCAGTATGATAAGATTTGAGCTGGAAAAGGTTCAATCATGAGCTTCTATGACTACATTTAGAATATTTTTGGGAATAATTCTGCTTCATGATTTGGTTTCAGTATTATTATTTATTGACTTTGTTTACTTTAGCAATATCACTTCGAAATGTGTATCATGACAGGCCTAATCTTATCGTTGACAAAACTAATGCATCTGGATTTACTTGCCGATATCACTAAAAATTAAGTAGAAATAGATAAAATTGTAGTTTGATTTCTAATAACAGGCAGTTCATAATGTTGCGCCTTAACTGATAGAACTGCGGTGCCAAGTGTGCTCCTGAAAACTCCTCAATTGTTTGCTACGTAAACAGCTTTTACAATAAAACATTCATGCGGAGAGGAGCCTGGGTGGCTGAGAAGAATGAATCAACATTACATTTGTTGTTTTCACTACGGTCCATCTGGCCTTTTAGCAGTGACATTCTTGCTGTTGCATCTTTGGTATCGGGCTGCCAAAAGTCCCATGTGGCAAAATCAGCTGCTCCACTGTCAACAAGCTGGTGTACGCCAACGTAAAGAGGTCAGGCTCCGGTGAACTCGTGTGGCCATGGGTGTAGCACTAAAAACTAGGGTCTGGGTACAAACTATGTTAATAGGTTCAGACTACATATTTTCTATATAACAAATGCACATTACAGTCTTTTCCTGCACTTGTTTGTGTGTTGTGACTACTGGCTATTACACAATGTACAAATCTGCAACTTACAATAGAAGCACAACCATGGTTAAATTGAGCTTATCCAAAGATCCATAAATGTTGCGGATAGTGCCAGAAACATTACATCAGAGGGTGAATACGGTTAACCTTAAAAACTAGCATACATTTTAGCTGTTAGTAATGTTGAATGGTTCATTTTTGGCATTATTTTTTGAGAAATAGAAAGTTGTCTCAGAAGAGTCAATAAAAATGCCTATAAAAGCAGATGATTTTCAAGGGATGTTTTACACCTCAAATGGACTACAGCTTTCATTCATTTGTGCTTTGAGAGCTTTTGAGACTGAACTAGGTCTGACAAATGCATAAAAAACAGGAGAAAGCAGATATCTACTTACTAACATGTGATTTTAATTCACAACACACTAGATTTTCAACTTTGATAATGATTTTAAAATCATTTTCATGTTCATTCATCTTCAATAAATGGAAGCTAAAAAAAATAAATAAATAATTAATAAAATTTATATTTATTTTTTGTGAAAATGGGGTTGATCATTAAGTGTCCCAAAGCCTTTATTTTTCACTGAATCATATAAAATTGATGTAAGATATATTGTATTGTATCAAATCGAATTGACAGTGCACTGTATCCAGATATGTATCGTATCGTGGCCTATGTATTGAGGTATGTATCGTATCGGCAACTTCTTAATGATACCCAGCCCTAGTCTTATTTGTCTCATTATAGTGCTCTGTAGGTGCACTAGGGATGGGACAGGATAAACAACAACAATATGATTTATTGTGATGAAAAAGGTCAACAATAATCATTCGTGGGGCATTTTATAATCATGAGAATCACCAAAAAAGATAATTAGAATATTAGAATATGCAGAATAAACCTGCTTCTCCTGATTGAAATTATTTTGGCCCTGATAATCGTGACAACAAATTTCAGTATCGTCACATGTCTAAGGTCCACAACTCTGTCATAAGGATGCTATTCCAACAGGCTAACCTAGCTTTCGTGTAAACTGAAAAACCCATCCATATCCCACCTTTTTCTGATCAGATTTTTGCTTTTTGTGTTTGCCTCGTCTTTTCTATTGAAGCCAGCAGATGTGTGTTTGTGCCATTCCCAGCACATGATGAGATTCTCTGAGTGGAAAAAAAGAGAAAGACTTCCTGAAAGTCTGAACCCGGCAGCTCTGGAGCACTGCTGTCCAAGAAATGGTTTTATTGGCTTATGGTTTGTGCTGAGAAGAAGTCTCATTCACATAATCCTTAAGCAGCTAGAATCCAGAACATCCACTGCTGTCAGCCATTGTTGTGTTGAGGCAAATCCAGCTACAGTTTAGTATGTTGGCCCCAAAGAAGAGCATATGACAACAACAAGGTTTTCCTGTAATTGCTGGATTTTGACTGTAGCTGAGATCAAGAATAGATGTCTTTTCTAGTCTTATTGAAAAGAAAACCATACAAATTACCAAAACAATAGCACAAAATTACATTGCATGGCTGTGATTGGACCGTTTTAAAATTGGATGGCTGTCAGATGTGCTCTATGGTTTGGCTCCAGATTCGCATTCATTTGAACAGAAGGTAGGAGGGAGTTTCCGTCTTATGTAGTCGACCACAGCCCCCTTTTCCATATCTGTGGAAATGTCCTGGTTTGGGTTTTGGCTGAGTTTATAGCCTGACACAAAGATAACATAGGCTTCACCGTGCTAGGAGACATATGCAAAGGCAATACACCCTTAGCATACTCCTCTCAGATTCTCTTGTTAAATTAGCCCAAAGGATTGTGCTATTGTTGTGGGTAATCCAACCATTTCCATTTGAAAAGCTCGCCTAAGTGTCTTTGATAGGCGCAAAAGCAGCCTATTAGCCCTGTCACTTTGTTGGATCACAGAAACACGCTTGCTATGGGACGCCAGGGTCAACGGTCGTACACTTCAGGCAAAAAAAACACAATTTAGATTTTTCATCGACAGTGGGCTGCGAAGTGGACAGGCTCTCCCCAGGCAGCTGGACCAGGGTCAGAATGCTGTATGCTTTTTGCTAGTTTTATGCCGCTGTATGCAAATGAGCCCTTCGAAGAGTGGTACATATTTGCATAATTTTAACTTGGATGTGAAGCAAAAGTAAAATCCATTTGTGAACTTCAAAAATATACTGGCGATGTATAGCAAAAGTCTCCAGCAAGAGCATGGACTAAGGCAAAGCTTAAGGTTTACATCGTATTGTACAAATTACGAAGATTCCTTACGTGAAATCATAGACTGTATATATTAATGGACATAGCTAACCTGCTAACGTTACAAATAGAAAGTGATCATGGGTGCACTTCCTACTCCATTGGCTCCAGTTCACTTTACATTGAAAAACTGTCACTCCTCTCTCTGTAACCGCTACAGTGAGTCTCATTTTGGTCTTGAAAAGTTCATATTAACCCTATTATTAACATTCATAACAGACAAATCATGCGCCTTCTTTCCTGCTCCGGTTAGCTTTAGCAAAAGGTTTGATTGACAGTGTTGCTAAGCGCCCCCTCCCTGCTAAACCTCTAGTTCTAGTTGGTTGCTATGATACCTCGATGAGCATAATTTGACTGGAGCTGAACGCTATGGATGACGTCACACTCACTTAGTCATATGAATATTTTATAATTATGTACATTTTTTCAGACAATAAGCAATAGGAATTCAGAGAGATTTTGTGTTGTCTCTTTGTGCAGGTGCATTTTCTATGTTTCTGGCGGCGTAAACACATAAATTTGTGTCCAATCAGCCTAGCGTCTATTCTTAGCAGATGCAAACAACTTCCTGTAACTAGCTTTGTCATGGATCAGGTGTTGAAATCCCTGTCTTTACTTCAGGATTGGTCTCTGTATGGTGGTGTTATACTGTCAAATTCTCCCTATCTAGAAAGTAACAATGGGTAAACAACTAGTCAAATATTTGTATTTTACTCTAGTCTGTCTATAATCCAGTATTTTGACATTTACAGTACCTGCTTGCTGTTCTAAGGAAGCTTTTATTGGCCAAGATACATGATCACCCATCCCAAGGGTTAGCTTTAGTTTGCTTTCCGTCATTTTTCACAGTGATAGGATATCGACGAAGGCATCATGCTTTGAGCTATAGCTGACTATGCGCGCACGTATGCACACCGAGGCATCAGAGAATCTGCACTGATCGAGCAAAACATTATGACCACTCACCTCACGTTTACTCTCGAGCGTCGCAGTCTGATTGTTAACAGTAAATGGATGCAACTGACAAATCACAAAGGCTGAATTTTTTTAGGTACCATAACTTCATCAACAAACAACAAATGTGATTCCTGTATTACTTTGCCAGTTCATATTTCAGTCTTTTTTATCAATTCTTCAGGACGCGTTTAAAATGTCAACTTTGAACAGAATCCTATTATTAAATCATAAATGGTAAATCTAATCGCAATCGCAATGTCTGTCAGAAAAATAGCTATATTTTACCCAAATCGTTCTGCCCTATGTCACAGTCTCGTCCACTCGGGATTTAGTATTAAACCCAAGAAATTATCATTGTGGAAGCTAATGGGGTTCAGAATAAGTGAATGAATCATCCGCTGCAAGCAATTATGCAATCTCTTCAATTCCAGATGAACATGCTTGGGCACATTGTATGACGCCATGCACAATGTCGTATTTTATTCACATGGAGCTGATGGACAGAGACAGATAACTTAATAGATATGTTTGATTTATGCACTGAGCGATTGCAATTACTCACCACTGGATTTTGACAAAAGCTGTAAGCCTGCATTTACATACTTTATACACATCTGATGTTAAAATCGAAGAGAGCACCTTACAAAAATACAGATTGTGTCATGTGGAATATAGGGAGATAGCGTTATGATAAAAGCTCCATTATCAAAATAATGGAGCTTGGCTAAATATTTTTTTTCAGCACATTGTTTTAAGCCAATATTTCACATACATGCTTCAACCCCTGAGTCTGCAGTGATAGCCTGATGTAATGAAACAAGTGGAACATACATTAGGTCAGTTCGTGCTCATAGTCCCATCTGCTGTGCTTGTTTCTTGTTCATTATCACCTCAATTTCTCTAGGTTAGGGCAACACAACAGGCCTCATACTGTATGTCTCTGAAATTCACTAATATATATATATATATATATATATATATATATATATATATATATATATATATATATATATATATATATATATATATATATATATATATATATATATATATATATATTTTTTTTTTTTTTTTTTTTTTTTTTTTTTTTTTTTTTTTTCTTCTGGTGCAATTAAGATGCAGGGTTACATCATGTTGAGGCACATACACGATACATTTTGCTGTAGGAGTACTGGTAAAGATGTGTGGAAAAGGACATTTGTGTTCTTCATGCTGTAGTATATAAAAAAAAAGAAAATACCAAAAAAATACAAATAAAATATAATAATAATACTAATAATAATACTACTACTACTACTACTACTACTACTAATAATAATAATAATAATAATAATAATAATAATATAGTTAAATGTTTTGTACCTGAAAATAATACTTCAGAAAATGCTCACTCTGAATTGTACATGCACCTTAAAGAGAAACAAAATCAGACTGAAGGATATCACCAATGTGCTATAAAATACATGTTGTGGGATGAGAACCATATGGGCACAACTGCTGCAACACAATTCTTTTTTCAAACAGGCAAATTCTTGAACGAGAAACATGCGGAAACAGCTACCTGTGACCATCCCAGACAGTTGTTTCATGTCATGGTTCAAGGTCGGGTTCAGGCCCTTTAAATAATACACAATGGGCACTTTTTTCCACTCTTATAACTAACAGTGATTTGTTCTATATTTGAAAGCTCTTCCATTTTTGGATAAGAACAGTTTATAGTGTGTGCTGTGTCTGTGGCCTCTGTAATCCTCTAAGACATGCCACATATTGTGACAGGGCCCGTCCCCGCCCACAGCTTTGATTTTGTGCAGGGAAAAGATAATTATTTCACCTTTCACTTGAAATTCATTATCAGAGCGAGAGAGAGACAGGTAAATGACAGGTAATTGCTTTTCAGAGTCAACACCATTCTTCCTCAGTATAGCAGAGAGCTCTGGGAGTGGGAGGGGCCTGGGGGGGGGGGCTGAGTGGGAGGAAAGAGAAGGAAGGACTAATTTCCATAATGAAAAGGTAATAATTTGTGGTGTTAGTGTTAGTTTCTGTCTGCTGTCTGTGGCATGTCAGTTCCTTCCTCGAGGTCATTGTGCGGCAGCAGTGGTGCATACTAATCCACGAGGAGAACCTGGAGAATGTCACTCTCACCTTCCATCTCTGCTCTCTGCCTGCACTGCCTTTTCTAACATGCCATAGTAAAAATACAGCAGATAGAGTGTTTTTTTTATTGTAGAACAGATAAGGGGTGTATATCACGGTTTGAAAGAATAGAAATATCCATAAGAATTTGCTCACAATATTTATTGTGTGTTTCCAGTGAAAAATGTGTCACGAAACACACTGGGCTCATTGCCATTTTCTAAGTTCAGTATTTGCCGAGATATCGGGTCTTTACTACGGAACAAAAATGTCTGCTTGCCGAAAGTTGACACCTTATTTTAGCTTAGAACTTAAGCTTGCCCTCCACCCCAGTCTTATTCATTAAGTCTGTCAGAATGTTATGACTTTGTGGACACAACCTACATGCAATCAACACTAACATCATTTGAACATGGCACATTATAAGATGACTCATTTAGACCCCTGTGTACATATCGCAGACTGTGTCCACTCCTTCACCACATGAATGATTTAGGAGCATGCACATCGACTATCTGCCACCTGCCCTGGGCTGTGCTGGGGCCCACCTAGGGCCGCTGCAGCTGCTGAATCTTAATGCCTGTCAGATAAGGGCTTGCATGTTAACATGGAGACGCATGACACGCAGCCAGCTAACACACAGGCTGCACGCAGGCTGTTTTCTTTGTATTTCATCAAATTAACCACAGATTTGAATCAAACTATATTAGCCAAACTTACTCTATTCTCAAGGGCTTAATAATGCTAAACTAGGAGTGCTTTTATTCTCTGACCTAAAGCTTTTCTTCTGTTTATTTCAGAACGCTATTTCAGTCTGACCTTATGATATGGTCTTTGATGCCATCTTATCCTGATTTTCACTAAAAGTGTATACCTCAATCCATCCAAACCACATTGCCCAAAAAAATTAAATATATAGCACAGACAAAAATGTTCTAATGAAATGTATTGAACTAAATGCTGCAAGAAGTGAAGCGAATGGAAACGAGAGCTGTTGACATGTGAAGTGATCAGCAGATGGTAATGTTACTGTTATTAACCAAAGAGGTTTTAGCCTATGTTCACAATCTCTGCATGCTCAGTGGTAATGTAGGCTCCTGTTGCTATGTTACTAATGGAAACGTGCTTCAAGTGCACTTCCCTTCTGCTATTGAAAACTTTTGGTCCAGTTGTTTTTTTTTTTCCCCACTTCCACCTCTTAGTGCTGTCAGCAGAAGTGCATCGGCCCTCCGTTGTTTCAGTCATAAATAACATGGACTTTTGGCTGCATTTGAGTGAATCAGAGAAGCAGCGCATACAGCCTATGTGATTGTCACTTTGGTTTAGAGGAGTGTTTGCAGAACCGACAGAGGCAGACAGTATCAACAAGCAACACTGCATTGGAGATGTGCACTTACAAGCCACATCATCGGTAGTTTTATAATATTAGATTTTACATTATGTCATAAGCACGGCGTCAACAGAAATTTGGGGGCCTGGAGCAAGAAACCTCCAATGGGCCCCCTTCCAATTCTGGACCCCTAAAACCCTGAAGCCAACAACAGACCTCTTTGTCCCCCTTGTGGACTCCCCTGGTCATAAGGTTGTGGCTGAATATTTCTTTAAAAAATAGAGATTGCAATTCCTCATGGTGAAATAGAGGCCCTTCAGAGAAAAACTCTAAAGTGACTGGTCCTATCAATACAAAATAAAACTGTAGTGATCCTGACACCTTGCTCTTTATACCTGAAGTATATCTGTCTATGGTTTCAACAAATTGAAAGTCGGGATTTATCAGTATAAGGAAAAAAGGGATATTTTGTTTTTCCCATATGGCCCAGCCCTAATCTAATCTAGATCCAGTCATTGAATACAGTAGGTTTGGTTTGTGTTTAGTGTGGTAGTTGTGGTCTTTTGATATGTGGGACTTAATTAACAAAACAAATCAAATCCAGCCTTTAAAGAGAACAGTGATGTGTTAACTCTCTTTGTATTTTCTGCCAGTTAGATATTAATATTCTTCAAGCAAGTGTTTTTATATTGAAGTCTATTTAGAAAAGCAAGTGAGTTGGAAACTGAAATTAATGGGGAGAAAGTGACCATGCACATACAATGAATTTCAATGAGTTTCTCTTTGTTGAGCACAGAACCTGATTGGTGTGCAGAATTTGACACACAGTCAGAGGAAATGGTGTTTACGCAGGTAGATAAAGATAAGCCAGGCAAGACAGTGTAACAGGGCTAAATGAGATTGGGATCTTCTCATTACTAGCTTTAGTTATATCCACTTTTTGTTTGTAGCATGGATGCAACACATGTGTGTGCTGTGCAGAATTGCACTGTGAGGATTATCTATTTACAAAGTTCTTAAAAGAAAAACCTCTAAAACATTTATTTTAATTTGTAATGCCAAAATATCCTAAAGTGAAATACCATATAAATTGTAATTTGTATTTGACTGTCTATCACAGCTTTGTTTTTTGTGCATAAGCTATTACCACTGTGCATTCCCTTATGTTTTTGCCATTATTATTTATTATATTGGCCCAAAATTTGCCTCGGATCAAAACACACACTTGTTCAGTACTTTACAAAGATGTGAATCTCCTCACCAATGAATCTCTGTTTTGAAATGGGTGTGACTGACTGGTGGATTAGCCAATCAGGGATGCACGTGGTCTGTCTTTATTGAAAAAAAGAAAAGAAAAGGAAAAAAACAAATCACATGTGGCTGAAAAAAAAATGCAGATTTCTGCAGAATCAATGAGCAAAGCCTAAAATCAGTTAATCTCAGGTGAGATACATTTGTAAAATGTAGGTGACCAATGAGAAAAACTGACCTGATTGCACGATCACGTTTGATGGGGCTTGAGACGCAACAAAGTGAGTGAGGACCAGACTGATATCAATAATAAAAAATACAAAGACATTCTGGATTTGTCAGGCAAGCCCAAAATATTAAAAGTGATCAGGACGTTTCCGCAGTGCTTTACGCAAAAGAGCACCAACACCTGCAGCAACACTAAAATATGTCACATATTCATTGATATCCAGTGCTCAGATGGACACTCTTGTTAACATAGTCTTCACCTCTCTGCATTTCCGTGCACACTGATGCTAGTAGCCAGCCTACATTGTGGAGGTGAGCGTGAGACTGGTGCATAACTGTGTAACCAGATTATCTCAGCTGGAGTGCGTATCTCTCCCCACTATCCCAGTAGCCATGCACAATCTGCTGGGCTGAGGAGCCTGTCAGTGGGTGGCCAACATATTCTCCTACACCAGAGGGGGATTTGATAGAGTCTGGCAACCGCTCCAAATAGGACACATAGCAGCAGCATGCAGCTTCTCGATCCACCGCCCTGCGCCGTCTGGGCTTGTCAACACTAAAAGGGGAACAAAGGCAGGAGCAGTCGAGGGATTCGATTGTGCTTGTTTGCAGCAGAGGTGTGTTGTTCACATGTTGCTTTTCGTTTTAACAGGATGCTACATGGTGTTGTCGTACAGTAGGTTCAGCCACAGTGCAGTTAAAGTTGTATGACGATGTCTCAAATATTAAAAGTGGTTTGATCTGCCTAAGGGTTAGGTGATACTAGGCTATTGATGCACTTCCTGTAACAGCTGCATTTAGACTGACTCCTGCAAATGGAATAGAAAATAAGTAAACTGAACAGGTAGGGACTCTATGTTGTATTTTTATTTAATTTATTTCATAATATTTAGATTTTTATTAAATTTCTTGTTAAATGCGATTGTGTAGCATCTTAAGGTAATCTTTTATTGGGCGAACTGACCTCAGACTTGCTCAGGACTATCTGAACTTGCACTTGTTCGACAGTGATGCTGATTATTGTCGTATATAATCCTCTAGTGACACATTGGCACACTTGAAACTAGCACTTGAAAAATATGTTACTGGGCTCGCTGTGCTTCTTTGTGTACTTGTGAAGATTGTACTGATTAGGACTCATTATGTCTGTTTTCCTCACCAGTTGAACAATATCTGCGTTTTATAAAAGCTGATAATAAAAATAAATCATGTGACAGGAAGGATAATTGCGGAGCCGTCGAAACAGCTCGCCTCTCAATTAGCACATGTGCGGTGACCCTGTGGGACGCTGTGTGGCACGCAGAGCTGCAGTCTTGTTTACTCTGTTTCACTTAAGTGGACTGGCCTCCCTTTTACATTTGTGTCTGAGGCCTTTGAGCGTGAGAGACTTCCAGTGCTTTCTTGTCATGCACTGAGGCATAGAGGAATATTCCGCCGCTCAAAGTAAATAGAAGAGACAGTAGTGCTCTCTGTAATCCTCGGCTCTGTTTTGGCTCCTTTAGCTCAGGTCAACAGTAGTTTGCAAATCAAGCACAAGATGAAGAAGGCTATATCTTTTATGCTGACGCGAGACTTTACACTAACAGCAGGGAATAAGAATCCTGTGCCAAAAAGGTATAATTACACTACACAGCACATTTACCCGTCATAATCATGGTAAGGATACAGTGCTATCAGGTCAACTTTTTGCTTGCATTTCATTATTACCTGTTATAAAAAAGACACATGAAGTTGTCCAATTGGTTAAAAATATTATTTTATTTTTAATTAGTGCCTTCAAACATGATCAAGTAGTATTTTGTTGTTTTAGGTGGGTTCCATGTGTGTCCATTTAAGTGTGACCCACCACCTGTTAGGCTGTAGCTATTATTTAACAAGTGTTAACAGAGGATCCCATTATCCATGAGGTGTGCAGTTAAACTCATTACACCCTGTCCACTCTCAGATGGGACAACATTCATTGGCAGCATTAGCATTAGCATTAGCGCCTCTGTGCTGGACGTGTGCCTGCTGCAGTAGGTGTAGTGGTGACAGTTTCATTGGCTGTCTTTTGTATGCTGTAAACACTGATAATTCCTCTGACAGTTTGTAAGCAGCCAGCACAGTGCTGTGAGTTGAGCTGTGGCTAAATGAAAGTCCGTAACCACCGTGGAGTTAAGCGAGGGACTCTTGTTGGACATGCGGATTTAAAAACAGCATGCTGTCTCCAGCGGTCCACGTGTTCAAAGCTCAGTGCTACAGGCTTATCGCTCCATAGGGAATTTCAGCAACAAAACTCACACAAGCCACACAGCTAATACACTGAACAGTAGGAGCTATGATAGGGACAACCAGGGCACTCATTTGCATTTGAGGTGTGACACGACATGGACAAACTTTGGAAAATATGTGAAGCCTCTTTTTTTCTCAGGAATTTGACAGTTCACGCAGGCTAACAATCTGTTGGCAGTTGCAGTAGTTCTATGACTGTATGAAAAAGCCACCATGAGAGTGAATAACTGAAGCATCCAAACACATTGAAGTACCAGAGCAGATCATTGCTGTCACATGAATGCAGCGTCTCATTCATTAAATACTGTTTTTGATGATTCTTTTTTCACATGGGACTGTACATGGGATCAGGATCGTGTTCATAGCTGAAACATCTGAAGAACAGACAGTACAAACAGTGCGACAATCAGGGCAGCAGATTGGTGAGACTCTGGGGACAACTGACATTTGGACCTCCCCTGATCCGGGTGATGGGTGGGCGACACAGAGCACCCACGGGAGACCATTGTGACATCTGCATCAATGCACTCCCAGTCCACACCTTCTTTGTTGGTACTTTCTCTTTTGTCTGACATGATGTTATGAGCCATTTTAACATGCATCTTTACAACATTTGTCAGATGGATATTCTATTTGACCTGCACAATATGTCACAATGTCAGTGGTCACATTTTTATACAGTGCTTTTCCACCTTCAAGGCACTCAAAGCACTTTTACATCAAGGAACTACTCTCCCATTCACACACATTTTCATACATCAGTGTACACAGACACTGGGGACGAGGTGGGTTAAGTGTCTTGCCCAAGGACACAACAACAGCATTCATCTGTGGGAGCTGGAATTACACCGCCGACCTGTTATTCAGTGGATCTGACCTCTCAACCATTGATGTTTATGCCGAGAACGGGATTCAAACAGCCAAACTTTCAATTAAATTCAGTTAAATCAAAATTTCTATTTGAGTAGATGCACTTATCAAGTTACAAAGATAATTATTTAGGTAATGTCCACTGTAAAAAAAACCCCAAAGCTTTAGCCCTAAACATGCTCAGAATGAATAGAATGAATGAATTAGAATCCTTCTTTTCATGCATAAATTGCAAATGTAATCACCGTGCGTGTATCATAGAGTCGTGCATTTTACTGTGCCACACATTGCTACATTAGGTAACATCCACTCTAAATGTATCTGTTGTAGTAGCTTCTCCCAGATGTGTGCGGTGAGGGCTAACACAGTGCAGGCGCCGAAGGAGGTGTGCAGCCTTGACTAGAGCAGATGTGACATGTTTGTCAAATGACCTACTTCTGTCCTTATTATGAATTAAAATTGTATGACGGCGACTGTGGAGACCAATGAATCATACATGGAGAGGGCGGAGCTTGTGGGTAGAGGGGCAGACTAAAGGTTATGCACGTAGAAGTATGTTTGTTTATGGCTGCATATAGAAGACTATACAATATGCATGCTGTGGGGTTATAAATGACATGAATGGAGCACGGTGGCCTGTTATTATGTTGAGAATAGGCACAAGCAGTTCAAGGAAGATGACCTCAGCCGCCCACTAACCTGAGCACTAATGTCTCTGTAATAGGCTGAGTGTTTTGTTGAAGTAGATGTAGACAGATGCATGCTGATCTGCTCCTGTAAGAGGTGAGTGCTCTTCACTGTGGAAAATACAATATCTACAACCCTAAAATTACTATAACTAAAACAGACACTTCATCCCTGGTGCCCAAAGCAGTCGCAGTGTTGTGGTTGGTTGTGTGTGACGAGCATTCTGGTGAAAAAAACATTTTTCAAATCATCCAGGTACAATTTTTGACATTACTTTTCTGTTGTAGGCCCCACCATCTGCTTGCCTCCTTGGAAATTTAATTGCTTTGGGATGTTTCACAGTATGACATTAGTCTAATTTACCTTTATCTCATTTGAAGAAGCATGGTATATTGGTACAGAGGAATATCACGATAAACGATAATATTGAAACTATTTTATGCCATAAATAAAGCAGTAAACCATTAAAAAATCCAGTATCATTGAGAGGCCTGAGCTGCAACTAATAAATAGGTGAAAAAGCAACAACAATAATTCATCCTGGGTCTTAAATCTTACCGTATTACATAAAAATAGCAGAAACCTTGGTCTTGGGCATCACCTGCTTGTTTTACACATAGATAGTTATGTTTAATACAATAACATTCAAGACAAAGCAATAGCAATTACACAAAGACATACAGGTGAGATACTCTCCGCCAAAAAAGTTATATAACGCACCTTAAATATCGTTTTTTTCCATTGTACCTGCAGTGCGTTGACAGGGACCATGACGGACAGTGAGTCTTTTAGATACTTAGCTGGATTACTGTGCGTGGGTACACAGTGACGTCTGAGAAGATTAATTTCCACATTTACACCATTGCTATTGTGCCAGCATCAGCAGTGTATGCGGGAGCGGTAAGCGTCCTCTTGGCCTAACGGAGGCTGGTGGCAGGATGCTGTTTGTGATAAATGAACATCCTCTGTGTAAAACGTATACGGCTGTCGCGCGGTGGGCCTCATTTTCTTTTGGGGCGACTCTCGCAGCTCCCGGCGGCTCACTGAGGCACAACACAGATCATATCCTCTTGACCTTGCTCCAGGACTCTCGATATATTTCACCTCGCATCGATTTGCTTTTCTCTGCCATTTTTTTATTGCCCACAGCCGTTCCAACGCCATCCCTCTTCCTCGCCATAAAATCATTTTCATCTCTCCTCCCGTACAAACATACTAACAGAATTTCTATTAGTCAGAAGGAAGAATGAGCAAAGTAGTGGAGTAAGAGCACGGAACAAAGATTGCGTTTTCCATCAGAGTGAACTTGAAGAAAATGTCCACAAACAAATAGAAAAATACAGGTGTGTTCCAGAAGTACAGATGAGAAAAGAGATGGGAAAGAAAATCAATATGTTCACATGCGGCAACACGTTAGCACAAAGCTTTATGGATGGGCCTACTTACACAGCAGCCATTTACTCCTGTACAATAACAGCTACAGTAAAAGTGCCACACACAGGGAGCACCGAAACTCTAAATAACCTCTCTGTACCTGCTCCTTCTTTGGCCCTAACGCCAGCACTAATGTATTTGAGCCACGCAGACTGTCCCATTAGCAAGCAGGCTAGCCAGAGTCACCGGGTCACTCCAGCCCACAGACCTAACTAGCCCACAACCCGGGAGTCCGCTGTCAATCAAAGCATTTTTCTATCTATGGACTTGAGTTGTGCTACTTGTTACACCAAAGACAGTATCAGGGTTAGTTTGTGTGTAAACTACGCTGAAGAACTGGCAAGTTATCAGAGTTTTTCTTAGCATATATAATGAAAAACTGCAAGCCCCTCAGAATTCTCAGCTGAAACAAGAATATTCTGATTATAAAACAAATGTTCTGAATGATGAAAAGTTACCACTGTTGCCACAGCAATTGGCAATTCATAACAAAATATTATATCCTTTGAATAGTCCATTCCCAAAATGGCACCATATAAGAGGAAGCTGAAATCCAACCCACTAAAAAAACTCTAGAGACACAATTAAACTAATGAATGACCTAAGATTGTGTAAAAATGTTGTAAAGTCCCTTTTAGTGATGCAGAGTTGAGCCTAAATCAGGTATTGATTCAAATGTTTACAAAGAAGAGTAACAGATGAAATCGCCACACATTGATTTAACGTTTTGGTCAATAAAAACCCTCAGGTAGAAACAATTTATTATTTTGTGTTTCATAATCAAGTTTTATTTGCTCACAAGGAGAGTGGTTTGTAAATGAAGCATCCAGCCCTCGTGCACTGTAAAATCCAGAGCAGTGAAAATTAAATCACCAATCGAGTGGTCATAATTTGTACATTAGACTGGCTCCTATTTAGCAGAAAACTTAATATCCCATCTACTGTGGGTCTTTTATGTATAAAATGTAGTTATTCCAGCTGGAACAACTATTGCCACACTGATGCACTAATTAAGTAAAACATTATATTAAATTAAAAGTAATATTAAGTATGTTTTTTTTTTTGTAGCCCTGTCTCTTACCAAAGCAAAAATGTCTGTGATTTCCAGGCCAAACAATCTGCACAAGAAATCGCACATTTAATAAAACTGAATTTGTTTTTCAAAATCAGGGAAAATAATGAATTGCTGCTGGATTACACTATTGCAGTTGCAAATTTATTCAGCTTCCAGCTGCCATAAAATTAATTTCACACTATTTAAATAAAGATTTTATCTTCAAAACAGGCTTGGAGAACAAACAATGGTGTGGTGATTGTGATGTTTCTGTGCTGTAACTGTACCTCAGGGGACGGTGGACTTTGTGTGTCTGTGTTTTTCTATGGCTCAAGGCTTTTCCCTTTAAACAGCCTTGAATTATCTGCATGCTTTTGTATCATTGATCACTGCAGAGGTCCTCCCACCAAGGCTGTGGGAATTGTGCTGACCAAAACACTATTTAGAGAGCTTTTTTAAGGTGCTGCTGATTTTTACTGTGAAAATATGAAAAACAGAACTAGTTTATTTTAAATAGTTTGCAGCGGGCTTAACTTATTCCTCACTTTTCTTAGCACATTCATTAGCATCCTACTCATTCACTGCTGTGAATTAGGTTCACAGCAGTTATAACTGAGGTTATAACGCATTTCATAACTTCACATCAATGTTCACAACGGGTTACTTCCTGAGGAGGGATATTTTTGTCTTTTTTGTATTTTTGATAACATTTGATTGTTTCTGTCATACTGTACACAATGATATATTTTGTATCATAACCATAACCTCATAACCTTTTGTTTATATCCTGTCACAGGCATTTATCCATTACTTGTGTGCGTCCTGAGCTCACCTTGGCTCTATCAGCTACAGACTGCAGGACATGGCACAGATCTTGACCCCTGTGTGTTTTCATGGTTGACTTGTATAAACTGGGGTGTACCTGTCCCAGAGGAGGAGGAGTGCTGTCAGGAGCAGACCCTCACTCTCTTTCCCCTGTGTTCTCTCCATCGCCGGGGCTCTGACAGCTGCCTCCTGACACTCCTGACATTTAAACACAACTCACTCACTGCGGAGCACCTAGGCACACAGGTCTGAGAACTTTAGCACAAGTTTTAAGTACTTGGTAAAGTTTTAGGGGAAATTTTAAACCAAATGTAGTTCTGCACAAGTGGAAAAACTCAGAATCAAGACTCAAGTTCTACGGTTGTCTATAAAGCCATATGGATAATGTCATTCAATTACCTTTACAGGGACAGTAAAATCTTCCTTAACCTTAGTGCATACTTACGTTCCAGCTAAAACCAGAGCTAAAGCCAGTCCATGATGGCTATATTTCGAATTCTTTGCTATTTTTGCTACTTTTTTCATACTGTGGGCGTAGTGCCACCTCATTAACTATTTTCTGTCTGCTGGTCTGTGTCACTTTATGACACCAATCTCTGTTCTTTTGATCAATGCATAATGAATCTACATATAGGTAATTCAGATGACATCCTTGAAATCCATACGTTACACAGTGTTATATAAAATAAATCCCACATTGTTACAGATTCTTCTTTATGGGAGGAAACGGTAATTCAATCCTTTTTCACGATAAACAAACATGGCCTTGTCTTTGTTTCTCAAATTGTATATTTATGTGCAAAATCACTCATCATTTGTCAGACTGTTTTGATGGTGATGTTAAAAGGATGGCGCAGACAGGTTGAATGCATAACGATATTTATGATAATGTATACTGCGTTTGTGCTTTGTTCTGCTCTCTTCATCTTATTGATCACCTCTCTCTCTCTCTCTCTCTTGTGTCTTTCAGGTGAGTTCCTGCTTCCTGTGTCATGGTTTTCTGAGAAGTGCGGGGGTATTCGTCACAGTAGGGACTATTTTTTTCTCTTCTCCAGTCAATTCGAACATCACAAGCTTCCCCGAGGCCTCCGCACTTTAACTTTGAATGCTGTTTGATTATCGCCGCTCACATAGATAATCGTTATGCGCAGTGTATGGCATTTCACACTACTTAGGGCGCTGTCCGTGGTGCTGGAGACAGATCTATCCCTGCCAATGCGTTCGCTGGGTAATGGGTCCATTGTTGTTGCACGTTAGGGTTTGTTGGAGTGCGTGCCAGCGTGCGTCCGGAGCTCCATTATCTTTGCGTCTCTACAGTTTTGCGGGCTCATGCATCATCCTCGTGCGTCTGTCTCGGTGTCAGGACGGATAGCGGCGCCTATTGCCCGCAGAGATGACTAATCAATATCAGCGCGGCGCAGGAACAACGGGCTCCATGTTTGCCCACTCACGAGGTGGAAGTGTTGGCTCACTGTCCGCCAATATTGACATGACGGTCGTAACTAAGATTATTTTGAATTCAGGCTTACATATCAAAGTGATCTTGATATTTTTTCCATGCCAAGTGAAAATGTTTTGCTCATTTTTGACATTTATAAATAAGGACTAGCATCCATCAGTGAAAAGTTATTTGGAAAAGGATTTTTTCCCCCTGAAAACCCAGATACTAGCCGATCCTGAAACTAAAACAAAACTATAGCAAAAGAAAAATGTAATTCTGTTAACTGGACAAAAGTTTTAGAGTGAAGATGTTTCTCTTCTTCAGTTCTGGTCAGATTACTGGACACTGCCTTATATCTGTCTGAAGGATGGAGCTAACTACACTGAAACTAAGGTCGTTTTCACACGTTAGTGGCTCTCTGGAGCAACCTCAGTGCACACTAGATTTAGTTCTGTTTCCTTTACTTTTGGGTTAGCCTTGTACACACGCACCATAAGCCACGGGAGAGGACATCAGCTGATCAAAGAACTTATTTCTATGACAACACGCTTCAAGTGGACAGAGCCCCGTGAAAACGCACATCACGCTCACTTCCCTGGTGCTATATGCTTTCTGCTATATTTTTTTCCACCTGTGGCTAAATATACAGGCTCACCTACACGGACAGACCCATTTTCACCTGCACAGGCTGGAGGAGATGTGTTGTTGGTATTAAGTTGATCTAAACTGCCTCATTAGGTGAACATATCTGCAGCTCTGCAGCACACATTCATACAATTATACATGATCAGAGCACTTTTTACCCCATTCCAACTTCTACTCACACCCATAGAGTGACAGTCACCCATAAGTGTGAACTGAGTCGTATTTTGCATAATCGTTCAGGCTGCTAATGGGTGCTGTCACACCTATTAGCATACTGGCTAGCACTATTGTTTTAATTTAGGTCTGACGACAAAACCAGATGGTTATTTTGATAAAATGTCTTGATCTTTTTCACTAGTAACATGACCACACAATAAGCTTGAAGGAAGTACTCTGATTCTCTGTACTATGCACAGTTTTAATTGGGGTTTAGGATCAGTGTGCCAACGCCAATGTTGATGTCATGTTTTTTTTAGTTAAGGCAAGGAGTTGGACATTTTTGTCAAACCAGGCTACCCACAGGAAAAAACGTATTTGCAAACATTAAACAAGGGCCTCTGTATCAAGCCTCTTCATTATCTGCTCCCATTTCTCATTTTAAAACACTTATGACACTGTTTACAATAAGAAATCATCAACATTTCAACAGTGATCATTGGGCAACCATAACCTGCGTATCTTCTTGCTTACATATCTGACAATCTACCAGTTAAGACATGCACATACAGAAGCCATCTTTGTCTCTAGGGGGTATCAGTTCACACATATCATTTTACCCATAAACCCACATTGAATCCTACATTAGTGACTTCTCACATTTTCACAGTCTTAAAAACTCTTTCTTTCTTCTTGCATCACACTAGCCTTCTTATCTACTTATGTTCTTCATTTTACGCTTGTGCGGAACCCGTCAACTTGTGGCAGCTACATCAGTGTCGAGCCCTCAAATGATCCTCCGCTCCTCACTTTCAATCACTATCTCTCACGGACACGAGAGAGGACGATATATGCATAATATAAATATAAAAAATGGCCTCCCAATAGCCGCCTCCCCTCTGCTCTGCTCTTCGTTGCGGAGGTGTAATTCCCATAGACAATGTGGTCTGTGAAAGCATGTCTGCGTCTTCACTCCCCCCCGAGGTGCCATTCTGACCCAATAACTCCTTCATTTCTCTCACACGCTTCACCCACTTCCTCTTATCCCTCTCTCCCTCTATCTTTCTCCCTCCGGTGGCCACAATGTGCTGTAATTGAGTTTTTTATTCAAGTCAATTAAAAGTGCAGGACCAGCTAGAGACAAAACAAGTGCGCGGCAGTCGCATTTGTCTCAGGGGCTGTGGTGTGATTTATTCAAACCTTGTATTCTTTGTATCCGTAGCAACGCGTCCGGTGTGTGGTTGCGTTTCATATGTGTCATTAAGATGTTTTGACATTTTTACAGTGTTATTTATCCCTCTGTATGATGACTTCTCTTCTCTCCCCAAAGGAAATCCTATTTAAATGGTAATACTGTCTGTTTGTGAATGCCAGACACAAGTTACACATAGAGCTCTGATGATTGTTTCTTGTCCAAAAAGCCAAATATTTATTCAAGTTGACTTCATTTGTAACTTGGTGTTCTCTCTAGCTACAATGATGAGCCAACTAGACATTTAGTCACTAAATGCCTTTGTTTTTTTAGTTGATCTCAAAATGCATGAGCGCACAATATATCGATCTCTTTTACACACAGTCGTTAGATTTTAAAACATGGACATGATCAATGAAACAAATTAATGTACCGTCTAGGGTTGTCAAAATAATCGATGCCCATATATCGAAACTACATACTCATTTGAACAAGCATGATACTATAACAAATCACTGTACTCTCAGCTGTAGAGTACACAGTACTATAAGAATATCTATTGCTTTGTGTTGTGTTTTTTATTGTTATGTTATTATCATATTCGTATTGAAACGGAATATGTAGTTCTTTGACAACACTAGTAACATGATTGCTCATGTTACTAGTGCTGTCAAAGAATTACATTTTTATGCATTGCATAAAATAAATATGAGTTAGTCTCTGTCTGATTAGCTTGTTTACATGCATTTTAAAGGTCAGAATTATGTCATTTTGGACAGAAGGAGGAAACCTAGTATAGAACATGCCTGATTCATAACAAACAACGATGAAGAAGTGTTGAGTCACATGAGGTGACGAGCTGGAAGCTTTTGGATTGAACCTGCTGTGCTGTAATGCATCTTAAAATGATGCGAGAGTTTAACTATTCAACTTTCATTTGAAAGTGCCCACGCCAAGAGCATTGTGTCATTTCTTTCATTTTTCTGCTGAAAGTGCTAACACAGTTTATACTGCTGTGCCCTTTTCTAACCTTGATTTATTACTGTGGGTGTATACTGTATATAGGAACACCGCAGGGAATACACGATTAAGAATAAAAATATCATTAAGGTTATAGTTATATAAAGTACTTGACTACAATTCACTCCCTTTACAGTGCTGTGATAGAGGGCTCATTGTCATTGGCACACCCATCAAGCTTATGTATTATATCCACTGAATACTGAGAGTGAAAACACAATTCCCTTTTTCACCTGGATCAATGTGAAACTAGAACCTAAGAGATGTGGCTCATGTGAGATACAGGCTTGTGACGGGATGTAGAACGTGAGAAGGCTTGTTGATTCACACTGCATCTCCGTTTATTCTGTACTGGGCTGTCTTAATAATAATAATAACGATGCCATAATGTACATAGCCACTTTCAGGATACTCATAGCACTTCTCTTCCCATATTTAGTCGTGATAAGCTTGTGTTGCTATAGCTGCCCTTGAGATGACTGATGGAAATGTGGCTGCCAATCTGAGCCAACGCCCTCTTTAATCTGTGTAAAGGACTTAGTCACTCTCCACATTCATACACAGACAAAAGTGGGTGAAATGTCTTGCCCAAGAACACATTTTGCTCTTGTGAGACCTGGGATTGAACCACCACTTGAGATTGTGGATGAATGAATAGTCTTTTGTTGGTAATCATGAGCATCCACAATCTGTATGGGAATGTAAACAGCACTGATGGGGGCAGTGGGCTTTAGATCACCTTGGAAGAGAATCATTGCCACCACGTTTCTCTGGTTACGGACGCTCTGCCTGAACACTTCTCATTGTGTCCAAGCTGGGGTGTGGGAGCAAGGAAATCCCATAGAATCAGTCGCCGTTAACATGGAGGAGAATAATTGATAGGAGGATGCAGACTGTGAGGCTAGATAAGTCTATTCGATCAATAATGTGATCAATAGCAGTTCAAAGTGCAGGGTTATTTTGTGCATGAGTAAATGCTTGGGTTGATGATTTATGCCTTCTGCCCATGAGAACAGTAGCACATGTGGCAGTGGCTTTTTTAGTGTCCAAATTGGGTTTTTCTGACACTATGGCAGTGACTTGCATTTAATTTGTTGGCACAAAAACACAGCGCAGTTGCTTTGAATAATAAAATAAGCATAATAGAAGGATTGAGCTTTTAACTCTTGGTGATCTGCAGTTTTCCTCATGAATGAATGTGTAATTGTTTGTTGTGGATTCTGGTAGCCAAGTCAGCTCTGTCTATTCGATTGATTCTCCTTTGTTGTCATGGTGACAGTAAAAGATAATTTTTTAACTCTTTAGTGAGGAACAAATTCCAAAATATGGAAGCAGTGGAATTTCATCAATTTAAATGTCATTTTGAATATTGTGCTTTGCTCAGTCACAAGTATTCATTATAGTATAGCTTTTGGTCTCTCTCACAAACTTCACTGTGGTTGGAAGACACAATCCACAGTGTGAGCATAGTTGAAATTACAATTTGAGTTGGTGCACTAATGGTAAATGGTCACATTTTGGTCACATTCCACCTTCAAGGCAAGCACTTTATGCCAAGGAACCACTCACCCATTCACACACATTCACACACATTCATACACCAGTGTACACAGACACTGGGGGTGAGGAGGGTTAAGTGTCTTGCCCAAGGACACAACGACAGCATTCATCTGTGGGAGCTGGAATTGCACCACCAACCTGTGGGTCAGTGGATCTGATCGCTCAGCTAATAATGTTTATGTCGAGAGTGGGATTTGAACTACCAACCTTTGGATAAGTGGACCAGCACTCAAGCAACTGTTGAGTCAACTGTTGCCCACTACAAATAACAAAATATTCTTTCTATTTAGGGGGAAAAAATGATATTAAAATGATTCTGAATCATAACGAAATGCATTGGATTCTTGCACTAGTTTAGCAGTTCATATTTTCGTTTTCTCTCAGACATTATCGCTCATGGACACATTTAAAATGTGCACTGTGAACTTCATTTGCAAATCTAATTGGAATAGATGAATGGTACTGTACTTGTGAAATGGTATCTCACGGCCAAATTCAAATAATCTATTTAATAAATTAAGATAATTTGCTCATTGCTTATGGATATACACAGCTCCCAATGATGTGAAAATAGCAAAAAAAAGTTTAAAAAAAGAAGTTGTTGTGAAGTTTTGCCACCATTCCTTGTGCTAATATTAAGTTTCAGTATAGTGTCGTTTTTGCTGGTGTTGAAGGTCAATATTCTCTTTTTGAAATAAAGATAACTCTGTACTAATAAGAACATTTGACTGCACTATATCCGGCTTCCTCTTATCGCTGTGTGTTTGAGTATGTTTAAATGGAAAACTTGTTGTGTTACAAGATTTTCTCATTCTCTGCAACTGGGTTAAAAGAACAGAAGGGTATGCTGGAAATACAAGTCAGTAAAATCAGTTTACAACTTTGGAGAGCCTGTTTTTCAATGAATAATTCACTGTGCCATCCATATAAAACCCCATACGCCCTTCACAAACCAATCCGGCCTCTCTAAATCAACAACATGGGCCCATAGAGCAGGAGGCCGCTCCCTTTGTCTGCTCCCCTCCACAGGATGTAATGATATTGATAACAGGAAGTCATCACACCGGACATGGATCACAGCTGGAAGTGTCCCGGGTGAAACATGTCCCCATCGCAACTCATCAATTCTTTAGTAACCTGCTGTCACTTCACTTTCAGAGCACTGCCTCTGCCACTACTGTGTGTGTGATGTGAGGCTGTGAGGGTCAGCTTTTTCAACAGCATGCTGCTCATATGCTGTTTATGCATTGTAGCTGGGAAGAATAGTTGTTTTTTTTTTTAACACAGCTGAATCAAAACAGGATTTGATGTTTGTATGTGCTTGTTAGAAAGACTCCCTGGACATGGATTTTGGTAAATGTCATTGTAGCGGCTCAAAAAATGATGTGTGTTTCTGGAACTTGTTTTAGGCTGAGAATTAGCACTTTCACATATTAACAATTTCATAATATTTTAAGGGTTTGTAGACTGTGCTCTTAATGGTTTTATGAAAGATCTACAATTACAGCTGAACTTGGGTTGCTGATTCTTGACATGCAGATAGAGGACATATATATGTTCTCATTCTTAGTATATGGACAGGCCATGCCTCATTTAAAAACTCAAAACCTGCACAACTCATTCAGCTGCACTGATTCATGATGAGCTGCAGGTGCTGGGGTTTAGGTTGTGTGCATGCCACTGAGGTCAGTGGAGAGACCCCAGTGGTACTAGACTTAGATTTGTTTACTTCACTTTGGGTCACCCCAGACACGAACCATGAGCCACAAACATTTCTATGACAACACACTTGAAGCAGACAGAGCCCCGTGAATACGGGCATATACGCTCACCTCCCCCATACGAGGTGGTCTTTTCTTTCACCTGTTAAATACACTGTGAGGACTGTACGCGCCGGTGGTGGAGGAGAAAAAGCTTTTGGAACAGCACGCAAACAGACACAGGCTCACCTGGTCAGATAGAGGTAGGAGGAGACTATTGCTGATATTCAAATTATTGTTATTTTCCACTTCCGCTTTTACCGTCACTGCAGACTGTGTAGGTCGGAGCGGAGCCGCTCCAGACTGCAGACGGAGCTGCTCCAGACTGCAGGCAGAGCTGCTCCAGAGTGCAGGCGGAGCCGCTCCAGACTGCAGGCGGAGCCGCTCCAGAGTGCAGGCGGAGCCGCTCCAGAGTGCAGGCGGAGCCGCTCCAGAGTGCAGGCGGAGCCGCTCCAGAGTGCAGGCGGAGGCGTTCTGAGACTCCTGTTTGAAGCGCTTCCAGAGTGGCCAGTTACTGTGGTCCAGAGTGAGACTGTTGGCCCAAGCCCCGCTCTCAGAGTGAAAGCTGTTTTACATTGACCTGACACAATAGGTTGTTCTACTCTTGGATTATTTTACACAATAACCCAAGAGTAGATTTATAACACAAACATGATTCTAAATCTACAATATTATAATATTATTGTGCTTAGTCTGTATCTGAGTCACAGAAGTTATTAACCTTCTACAGCTTCTATCATATAGACAGAAATGATCAAACATTTCTCAGTAGTTCAAAGAAAATATACACAGGATAAATACTAACAGCCCAAAATGATTGTTCCATCTTTCATATATTGAAAGATAAGTCCATAGTAATTATCTTGACAGGCCTAGACACAGATAGGCCATGTTTATGAAACTGGAAATACAAATTCTACATTCTCTCCCTTTAACACTCCCCAGTAATCCCAAAGTAAACTAATCTAAGTATTCATAATGCAATTACATTATTATTATTTTAGGTTTTAACACACTTGCTCATTCAAAACTGCCAATAGTCAAGGAGACACCACTGCCTAGATGTATAGAGCAAGTTTAAAGCCTTCGAGGTAACACATAACAGCACAGTTGGTGAGGAATGCACTCTTATTCAACCAAAGCCTGAGTCACAGCCACATCTTTCACCTCAATAACTTCTGCTGAAATGTGGACTCACGGCAGTACAACTTACTTTCACTTCCAAAATACTGTACATGTTTCAGCACAGCCTTGTCTTATTCTTTTCCACAACACTGCTTTATGTTATTTCAAATACCAGACCTTGCAGTTGGTATTTTTTGCTCACTTTGATTCAAGCTTAATGTTTTATTACCTATAAGCATTACCACGAGACAGGTAAAATCCATAAATCCTTTCTTCCCCTCGCCTCAGTATGCGTCTGCGGTCCCGCTGAGCCAAAGAGAGTCTGGCTGTTCAAATGAATACCAGTAAATTAGCAGTTGTACAGCCTGGCAGGTGCCTCATTAGAAATATATTAGAGCTGTTATCAGTAAGCCAACACTCCCAGTTCGAGCGTCTATAGCCTTGTTTGTATATGAGCCCGTGTGAAGGGAGGAGGCTGCCTGCTTAATTGGAACAGTGTTAATTTCGGCACAGCGGTGATTTAATACAGAAAGTCGCGGTGTTGATATTGAGAGCGAAGATGTATTTTGGGGTGTGAAGTGCTCCCAGGCAGCTGCAGAGTGTGAGGTGGTGTCTTTACAAATGTCAAGATGTTTGAGTTATCTGAAGACGACTGCGGTCTGAAAGGAGATTTTAACTTGTTAAACTTGTCTGTCAGTGTCTCGTGCAAGTGTCAGGTTTCTTCGGTAAAAAAAGGGCTATGGAAATCAGTACTTATCTTCAGCTTTTTAGAGGATCATCGCTGCTGCAGTTGAATAGGTCACACAAGCAAATAGCAGATTTTTCCTTTCCGGCACATGGAGGTTTTCTGGTTAGTAGAGTGTTATTTTTACACTATCCAAAGACATGCAAGTATTAAAGGTGAATTTGCTAATGACTCCTTCACAATATTTCCTCGTATTGATCCATCACAGCAAACTCAATTACCCAGCCCTGATTTCAGTAGTGTCCTGTACTGAACTATCCTATAAGTATACTGTATGTGTGTCTAATAATGATCCCATTGAGCACAAAGACCAGAGCTGTCACAGATGAAGAGCTGTGCAGCCTCTTAATAAAAGGCACAGAGGAAGCCATTCTCAAAAGCTTGTGGGTAATCCGCTGGTGGCTGCAGACGCCTGACCATGCTCTATAATCCTGTGTTTACTACGCCAATGAGCAGATTTACTACTTATTACTACTGTCCATATAACCACAATGTGTGTTTAAAGCCATGTGAGATAATCCATAATGTACAGACCAGTATTTACCACTTCTGCATGTAAAGTGTACTAATTGTAAAGTAATCCAGGCAATGAGTGAAATAAAGATGATTTTTTCAGTGAGTGATTACAACAGCTCGGAATGTGTGGATAGTAGCGGCTCGCAGACTGAGGAGGATTATGTTCATTGTGAGTGGTGTGGAGCACAAGTGTTGGACAGTTCCTTTTAAGTGAGAGACTGGAAATCAGATTTTGTTGTCAATGTTTTGCCTGGTTGAATAAAAGAAATAAATAGTAAAGCTTGAGATAGATTGATATATCAGGCCAGTATTTGTGCTTTTTTTTCGAGCTGGCTATCGGCCTTAAATCTCCAGCACAGAGCAATGTTTTGTTTGGTCCAACCACCTGATTAATATGAATTAAACTGTATTTGAACACTTTAGTTCAAAGGCCGTACTACAGAAATGTGACTACACTGCTCTCGTATCCAGTTTGTAGTAAAACAAGGTCATGGTTGAGTTAATTCAAATTAGATTATTTGGGGAAAATTAGCTAAATCTGTCCTATATTGTCCCAAAATTACCAGCAGTTTATCGGCTACTGATTTCTCTGAAAAGAAAAAAAACAAAACATACTGATATTGGTCAGTCTCTAAGTACAGCTCAGTTTCAAGGGATAATAATATTTGACCTTTTGTTTGCTCCAATCGCAAACAACATCTCCTTAAATAGTCTTACTTTGTAGCAGTGGTAATGTTTTCTCCTTTATGTACATTAAATCCCCAATTGCTCTACCTTTTTGCTAAAGTTGTTATTTCCCTTGCTGTGGGGCCTCTATATTTTCTCACTTTAATAATACACCTAAAATGCATTTAAAGGTTTAAGTTTGGCTGAAATACGTAAGTGGCCTGTTGCCCGGTGGGGCCTGAGCACATGTACCTGTATCTCACACACTGAATGTCCAGGGTGTTGCAGAGTAGAATTTATATTCAGAAATATGTCATACTAGCACCTTGACCAATTTTGAGCCATTGTATGTACATTTAAGTACTATTAAAAATTCACATCTTTCAACTATGAATAAGTGTTGCTTTTACATCCTCCTTTACAAAACAGTTTGATATTTTTATTTGTTCATTTATAGGGACAGAAAGTGTTAAACAAGTGTTGTCCATGCTAACAACCCTGCCTACCAATGAATGTGGAAGAATAACGATTACTCCAGTGTATGAATCACTCTAAATATAAAGAATAAGAAGAGAAAACAATTGGTTGAAAGCTTTTATAAGTAGATTTTTGCATATGTCCCATTTTAAAAAGAAAAACAATCTGCTTATGTTAAAACCTGGAGAAATACAGGCATGAAGGCATACAATGTGTAGGAAAAGCATGTTTTAGAAAAGGTTTATATAGCTCAGTGCTTCTCAAAAAACAGTCCTGATGCCACACCTGAACAATGTGATGTTTTAGCCATTTCTGCTGCTCACAAATCACAGAACAGGTGCACGTACAGTAGTCTCCAAGATAACACATTAGCTATAACAACACAAAGCATAAATTCCTTTGTCCCAGTTCCCTTATATTAACTACAAACACTGCCAAACTGCCACGGTTTGTTGTGTCATCAGCGGAGGAGTTTCCAGCAGTGTCAGCAATGCAGAAATACAACAACATGACTGCACAAGTAGGTTTAAACGTGGTCATGTTATTTAGAGCACTCAGAAGATATTTGTGTTTTTGTTAAATTGTTCATTTCCGATGCAATTTTACTCATTAATTGATTTAAATATATACTATTGACAATCTACTGCATTTACTATTAATATTGAATTTAGCAGTTTTGACTAAAATGAATAGCTTGATTTTTTTTTTTTCCTTGCATTATCTCCATAACAATAGATCATTCTCTGAACCTGCCTGTAAAAGTCTTGGTCGAGTTTGGAATATCACAAAAAAACATTAAATTAATTACAAAAGTGCAGAAATGTCACTTTACACTAGCTTCTTCTAGCTAGACTTTTTTTTTTTTTTTTTTATAATTTCAATAATACACAATAAATCATTTTCCATAATATTTTTTTTATGTGTACATCCAACTTCTGTTTTTTCATGTAGTATGTTTACTCTTATGTCTAACTAATTTCCCTGGTGGAAGTTTCTCTAAGTCAAAGGAAACTCTCCCCTTTCATTTGTTAATTCCATTTGCTGCAAAATATATTTTACATATTTTGAATGAAGTTTTTTTTCAAGCCAAAGATATAGCTCTTGGGAAAATGTTGACAGTTGAATAGCAGTGAAGTAAGTACTGTCAATGAAATCAGTATTTTTAAGCACAAATCCTGTGCTTGTAAAACTTTTTTTGTCACTCTTTGTATGCATTTCTTCTTTTTATAAATCAATTAAATGTTTTCATAATCAGTTTTTCTGGGTTGATTTTAACTTCAGAATGCCTCGCAGTCTCGCTCCCTGCTGGCGTCTTTGCTTGCACCGCAGCCTGACACCTTAGACGCGCCTGTGGTGGGGTTGGGGGCCTCGGACACTGGAGCATGTCTACTAGCTTTCACCTTGTCAGCACTTCTTGCAGATGTGTCTCGCCTGCTAAAGAATCCATTAACACGTTATACTACGCTCTATATCCACACCCGGGCAGCTTTAGGACACCCCATCTCGCCCATTCTCCTCTTTTTATAAGTGCCCCGTCAATCTCAAGGAGCAAATGTGTTGACTGTCTCCCTCTCCCTGGTGCGGTGAGCTGAGTGGCTAAAGGTGCTGCCAATGACCCGAGATAATGTGCGGACTTCAGGTTGGCTGCGGCACTGAAGTGAGGTTACTCAGGGCTCCGTCTTAGTGCCTCATTAGATTTGCTATTTTCTGATTGGAGGAGATGAGCCACAGCTTTGATTTTCATCAGGCATCATTACCCCTCGGGTAACTGAAGGTACCTTTTTGGTTCCTGGGATAATCACTTTCCTATAATCATGTTCCTATAATAGAACAGTGACAGTTACAAGATGTGGTTTAAGGATCATGCACATTTGCATGTGTAGTTTATGAAAATAATTGTGGTCACCAGCAAATGACAACATCAGTATTGAAATAGATACATAAGGCATTGGCATGACATACTTAGCATCATTGTATTCTGAATTTTTCTTTTTCTTTTTTTTTCGCATATTGATTTATTACAACTTTCAAAAGATGATGATGATGATGATTATTATTATTATTATTATTATTATTATTGTTATTATTATTGTTATTGTTGTTGTTGTTGTTGTTGTTGTTGTTGTTGTTGTTGTTGTTGTTATTGTTATTATTTATATTCCCCCAAAGCTCTGCTCCAAACCACATGCATTTATTGACAGAGGATTGGCTGTGGACCTCTTGATTAAAAAGACAATTAAAATCTGATTATTTGTACAGCCCAACTGATATCGGAATTGTCAGCGTTGGATTTACACTGACAGCAGGTCAGGTTTGCCACATACTGTGAGCGGATTACTTGCAGATCGCCTGTTACACCAACTATGGCAACTGCGGTGCATATTTGGCCAAGGTAACTGTGCTTCACGTGGGTTTACCTGATAACACACATATAATGACCTGAAAACTGCACCAGGCTGCTGCGGTGTACGTTTTTTTTCCGCAGACCCGTGCCTTACCTGGATCCACGTCTGTACTCAGACAAGATCAGTGTGGCAGGGTGCATGGGTGCAGGGGCCCCGTGTGAGTCCCGAACTGCACTTGCAGTCAGTGTACACCTGACACAAGTGTTAGCTCTCTATTTAGGTATAGATATGTAAGCATGCAAGTAAGCATTACCTTATATTTACCCTGCCCACATTGGCAAAATGCTAAATAGTGTCTTTCAAATGATGCTAGCAGCTACTCTTTCTTCCAGTTGGAGCTGCCCACGCATCACTCACAGACACACCAACTCATATATATGTATAGCCAATCTCCCCACATACATTTTCTTCCTGCCTTGTATAATTGCTATCAGTCACTCAGCAGGGAGCTCTTCTGATGCTCGGAACACAACCAAAGTGAAGGGAACAGAAATGCATTGTCATGTTCGCTCGTGTTGCAATGAGCAGCTCTCAACAGCTGCACATTTTGGGATGCTCTGACTTAGTTGTCTATCAATCACAAGTCAGTCCATGTTTCTCAAATCATCTGTCCATTTAGGCTGCCTCTTCATTTTGCAGACTTTCCATACAAATTTTGTCAATGATATTTCCTACTACTAGTCACCATGGTAATAGGATGATTCACGTAATCAAAAATCAGCGGTCACACTATTGTACCTGAACAGAGCACAAAGAAGCCAGTAAATAAAGATGCTTCCATTTGCACAGGCTGTCCTTTTTCCCATTTTTGCCCAACACCAAGTTACTAAACCACACAGAAAATAACAGCCAAGTCACTTTCCGAATAATATTTCTCAGTATGTTTTTTTTTTTCTCCAGATTTGGAGCCTTCCTAGACTTTGACTAAAAATACAAAAAAATGTCCATTTGAGTTCCCCCGAATGTGGGTTAACCAGAGGAGATCTACGAGCATCGTTTTACAATGCACAGTTTGACATATCAGCAGCAAAGAAACCCATGCAAACCCTCAGAGACCTGTATTCCACTTTTACTCTGCCAAAGTTTTCTGGCCAGCAGCGAGAACAACATACCACTTTCCCTCTTTCGTCTTATGTTTTCCAACTCCCACAGTTTAAATCCTGCTCTTAACTCAACTTAAATAGGCGTCTAGATGCACATGTTGTATTATATTGTTAAAGCCATAGTACTAAAGTCACTTTTTCCTCCAAAAAAACAGAGAAATATTTTTTCATTTTCTTTTTTTCATTATTGTTGTGTTCATTGCAGTGAAAAACATAGTAAAGCATGCTTCCTATCTGTGAACAGGCTTGCATCTCCACAAACCTGACTCGTATTTGGGGCCTCCCCCTGCTTGTTTCCATGGAAACGTTGTACCTTTGTCTAGAATATTCCACAGTACGGTATAAAACTACTCTGTCTCCATTGAAAATGTTGCAAAGAGTGGCTTTACCCTTCCATCTCCATGGACTCATGAGACTGACATCCCACCTCCAGAAAGTTACATATTGTCACAAGCATTTATTGTAAGTATACCTTATATTACCAATGCGTTATGTTTTGTGTAAGACTGTAAGTACACTCACTGGAAAGTAAAAGGACATAATACATTTATTAAAGTCAACATCTAATTTTTGCGGTGTTGTTAGTTGCAGAATGACACACGTGAGACACTGACACACTTGAGACACTGACACACGTGAGACACTGACACACGTGAGACACTGACACACTTGAGACACTGACACACGTGAGACACTGACACACGTGAGACACTGACACACGTGAGACAATGACACACTTGAGACACTGACACACTTGAGACACTGACATACTTGAGACACTATTCCACACTTTTCTTCACTTAACACTTCACTTTGCGCTTCTTAAAAGTGTACAGTGTTAGCTTGAGCATTGAACACAGGCTTTATTTTCCAGTGTTCTTGTGCGAGCCACACATTATCTGCTTCATGTAATTATTCTGCTGCTATCATAGATACGGGTCCTCTGGGCTAATGGCATCTTTTCCTTTATGGTGTTATTAGCAGGCTACAAGTATCAACATAAAAGGCCTGCTGTAAGATCAGACAGGAGAGAGCGCATGTGCCTTCACTTCCCGTCCTATATCCACACTATACATTACATTATTAGACGTGCACAATTGTCTTGCACCCTTTAAGTGTTATTCCCCCCTGATTCACACACCAGAAAAGGTGTAGCTGCGGGCTCCTTATAAAAACTCATTAAACTTTGAATCAGGACAATGAAATAATCAGTGGTGCAAACTAGTGGAGTGCCATCTCTGGAGTTTAAGCACAAGTACTTTGACAGTCTATTGGGTTTCATTGCCTAATGCCTAATGTATGCTAAAGACCATTGTGGTGATTTGGTATCTGTTAAACAAAGGAAAACAAAATGTTTGTTTTGATAATGAATATTAATTGTTAATTATTGCCTCTTGGCCCCTGGCTTTAGCAGTGGGTGGTGGCGCTGTCAGCTGGGATTCACAGTCGGCTCTTTGCAGTCTGCTGCTCTGCGACTGTTGGCATTACCCTGTTCATTTAAATGCTCAAATAAGCCAACACATATCATTTGCATAATTATGAATACATTTAGGTGAAAATTAGCATTTTAAAATGGCAAAATAGTGTACAGTATATCTTCTGCAATAATTAGGATTCACTTTTCACATTTCAATTTAAATTGTACAAAAAGTAGAAGCACAAACACAGAAAGCTTCTTTTGAGGTTTGACATCTCTTACTGTACGGATACAATTCCCACATGAAGTCAGTACCAGTTCATAGGTCAATTACTTACTGAGCCACAGTGCTTTCATACAGTGCTTAAGATCCATTTGTTAATATTTTTTTTCAATAATTTTGTTATTTCAGTTCAAATGAAGAAAGAAAGTTTAACAATTTCTGTATCTTGCAACAACAGATGTCCAATGATTATGTTTTTCTTCTCCTAGATGAAATTAACTGTAAAATTAAGTTTTAGCCCTTTATTTGATTATTTTACTGAGGTCAAAATATCTGCCTCTAAAATTGCAGTAAAAAAGTAAGGCATAAGCCTGAACAAAATTTCTTCCCGTGATGTTTTTACACTTGATCAACCACAAAATCTTCCACGGTGAACGACCCTTTTTTTTTCTGCACAGAGCACTGAACCTTACAAAGGCCATACCAGGGAGTTTGTGTTTGATTTTCTGTTTTTTTGTTATGCCTTGAAATAAAGTGAATGTTAACCCTGTTTACCGCTGACCTTTCCAAGCATGTCTAATCTGATTTTACGCGGAAACATGGGCATCGTCCTCAGGTCCACAGATGGCATTACAGTAGTGTAATTGAATAACAGTGCTCTTTTAGTCTGTATTATTACATTATCAGTCCTGGTTAAAAGCAATTAAAATACATTAAGGTTAGAATTGGATCATTGAAGTGTCAGTCGTATATCTGGCACTCGACCAAATGATTAATATAAGGAAAACAAGTCCACGTCACCAGTGTATTTATTTTATACACTCATACAGGGGCCCCTTGTCACTGATACCACTGAAAGCTTTATTAATACATAGAAAGGTTTTTATGCCAGATGCTCTTCCTGACACAACATATCTATTCAGACTTAAGACTGGCTTTAAAGGTTCTATATTAAAAAAAAAAAGACCCTTGTGAGATTTAAGTCATGTGATAATGTCGGTACCTCCTCAAAAACATACCCAGGGTGGTGTTTTGTTTCATTCACACATGTTTGAGTAACACTTTATTATTAGTGTGTCTACATCTACAAAGCTCAGAATGCTCTGTTCCACCTTGTGATGTCATGCAGCAGTAGTTTTCAAATGAACTACTTTTTTTGTTCAAAAATAATTGCAATTCTAGGGCGGAAAGTATCAAAATGATTCTATTGTTTAAAAACACAGTGGCGCACTTCCTGTGTTACCACATGATGACGTCACAAGGTGGAACAGAAGAACTCAGCCTAAATATACAGGATTAGTGTGTTAAACTTGTGTGAATGAAACAAAACTCAACTCCAGGTAAGTTTGTGATGCGGAAACAAGCAACAAGGTCCTTTAAAGGGGCAAATTATGTAAAACTGACTTAGGGTCATATATGCATGCAGGGTTAAAAACATCACATAGCTTTTTTCAGCGATAAAAACATGATTATCTGCTACTTGCTACAGTGAAATGCCACTTTGAAGATCAATATTGCTGTTTAGGTTGAACAAAATAATGGCCTAAGTTATAATTTAATACTGAATACCTGAAATAGCATACTGTGTCTTTTTATGTCGCTAATACAGCAGTTTGCACTACTTTGCCGTAGAAAATACATCATGTGCTAATTATAACTGTATATCACAGCTCAACTTACTCCAGTTCATTTTCAGTTTCTTCGTGTCTTACCTGTCTATTAGCTTTGTTTGTATTGATTTTGAGACTCAATTTGTCTTCTGTCACTATACAACTCTCTGGCTTTGATTCACTTTGAACTACATTAGCCAGCTGCTAACTTCTTTTCTAAGTTCATTCAGGGATTTGCCTATCGCCGCAGACGCCTCCTCACCTGTCTGATCGGAGGATTTGAACCTCATGTATGAAGATATTGAGGGAGAACCTTTCACTGTAGCTCGAACGTGGCATATCCAAAGGTGAGCCCAAAGCAAATGGCAGATGGTAGAGTTTTTATCAAGCATCTTCCCTGGGAGATTGAGGTAATAATACAGCAGAGATTAAGATAAACTTTATCAGCCCTGGTACTTATTGTTTGCGCCCTATAGTGACTTGCCGTAAATGGGTCGATATTCACTCCCATTTTTTCGTTCTTGGTGGTATTTTATTTGGGCGTCCTTTTGTTCTTGTCAGCCTCTTCTTGCTCTCTTAACACCGGTTTAATGAAGCTGGGAAAATGACTTTGACTTGTCCCCTATAACCTCGACTCCTTCAGCACATCAACCTCTCCTCCAATTCTCCTTTAATTCACGAGCACATGGGAATCAGATGTGAAGAAATAGACTCTGATGTAGGGCTGTGCAATGAATCGAATTTTAATCGAGATTCAGTTGTTTCTAATTGGGAATGATCAGCTCGGGCCTCTTTAATCAAGAGGTCCACAGAGGTCCAGTTCAGATATTAGAAGAAATTTGACTATTTTTGTGTTAAAAACAATACAGACTTTTAATCACTGCCATTTAATAAGACAAAAATCCCAAATTGGAATCAATCAATATGAAGAAAAAAGGTAATTAATTTTTTTGTCATATGACCGAGCCCTACTCTCATTGTTCTGTTATTAAGGCTTTAAATCTGCTGGTACAGTACACCACCGTTCACTGCAAATGTTATATCTAGGATGATTAAGAATGTGTTCTCTAGTTTGGGGTAGACTGACATGTCAAGAAGTGAAAGTACAAAAACTCTTGTCAAGTTGAATTTACTAAACTCAAGATAAAGGCAATTTTTACTTACCTAGATATCACCTTTTCCAATCTTGTAGAGGTCCTGTTGGCTGTTAAACAATAACCTGTTGAAATAATTCAGAGTTTAAAAAAGAGTTGCAAGTTTAATTTCAAATCCTTCACACAATATTCACTGGGTAAAGTATGGCTTGCAGGGTATTAGAACTGAAAATACAGTGGTCCCTCATTTATCGCGGGGGTCACGTCCTAAAAATAACCCGCAATAGGCGAAATTCTTGAAGTAGTCCTCTTTATTTTTTACAATTATTCTAGATGTTTTTTGGCTGTAAAACCCCTCACCACACACTTTATACACTTTTCTCACACAGGCATTAACATTTTCTCACATTTCTCTCTTGTTTAAACACTCTCAAAGTTCAAACCTTCGTAGGCACCTTTGTCGTTTCATTGACATTGTGGGTTTCGTCGGGGAGAAAACAAATTGCAAACATACAGCACTTCAGAGTCACACTGCGATCCAACGTTTATGTAAATTTGAACACATTCTGTACTGGACAGGAGACACGGCACGGAGGAGACTGATGGACAATGGTCTACAGTCCCTTAGCCAATCAGGACGCACAACACAATGCACGTTCATACGCTATATAAAAAAGCATCCAAAACAGCAAAAGGTGAACTGCGATATAGTGAGGGACAACTGTACTTCATTGGTTCATCTTGAAACTATCACATGTTTTACCTCTAATCATCTAAAAGTGACTCAAAATCCTTGAATCCGACTTATTGCTCTTTTGGCCTTTTCATTATTGGATGTCCGCAGTCTATTGTCTGTCTCCTAGTGTGAAGTATTACATTATTAATATGAACCTTTACAAACCCGTTTAGAATCTTTAGCGCTCCACTCTAGGCAAACCAGAAATAGAAACAGCCTCTCCCTTTTTAAACGTTTATACCTCGTGTCCTCTCGCGGCCTTCTGTCTGAACGCACTCCCTCCCAAAACAAGGCTTGCGGTCCCAGGAACCCCAGCTCCACACAAGAAACACATCTGGTCCACATTAAAACAACATTGGGATAGAAGCAGAAGGAGCGACAGAGACCACCCTTCTGTTTTCCCTTTCTTTAAGTGGTAACCAGAGTTTTGAACTACTGGTTTGGCTCATCATAAAACAGCTAAATAAAGACTTACAATGTGCTGTATCACCAGATGACGCCCAAATTAAACTTGTGGTCAGGCAACAATTTCATTTAATAGTGGAACTTGAGTAGATGAAAGAGGTTCGATGTTGTAGTCTACTGCAGTGGCTTGATTGTGTTTTGACTCACTTAAACAGTCTTGTATGCTCTATGTACATAAATGTGTGGGGGTTGTGTTGGGGCCTTAAAGACTACACTGTGTGACATATCAGGGCAGTATGTAGACCTGTGTTCTCGTTCTGTCATCCCAGTAAATCAGGCTGCATCTGAATGTCCGCCCCTAATCCCTCAATCACTACATAGGCCCGCACTCTGTAGCACACTCTATAGCGCACTCATTCACGACGAGATTCAAACACGTAGTTCACTACATCCTGGTCACGTGACTTTGCCGTCTGGGTCAAAATAAGTCAGCTAAAATCTGCTAAAACTTGATTTCTGATTGGGCTGGCACACGCGTATTTATGGACTAATAATAACCGTACACGTTTTTGCCAAGATAGATCTCACGTAAATTGATTGGATTATTATTTTTAGATGTGGAAATTCTCACTCTGTTAACAGCTCAAGTAACTTTATACAGCAATGGTTTATTTAATAGTGTTTTATTCATAATCAGCGATCAATAGTGTGATAAACCAGAGCTTCTATCTGCTTCATTCAGGCGCATTGTGTCCAGTTAAATATCTGTCGCCACGCTGTTGTTTTTCCAGCTCTCGCAATGCATTGTGGTCTATATTGATCAGTCTAGTGACCAACGATGCCCACTACTTTTCCAGTTGTAGTGTGAAAAATTTTGAGTGCACTATTTTTTGAGCAACTGAACATTCAGACACCACTAAAAAGGTGTGACCCCTACATAGTACCCTATCTCGAGAATAGTGCAGACTCTCGGACACAGCCATCAGTTTTAATATTCTGAAAAATAATATAAATACTTTAACTTAGGTACTAACTGATTTGGCTGTGGATGTAATCATAATTTATTTAGTTAAACTTGAGGTTGAGTCGTTTGTAATTGTCAGGGATATGCTGGGGTCATTTTAATCCAGGGACCACCAGTCCTCTGTCAGTGAAAGCATGTGCTTTTCAGATTTTTGTTTTTATGTTAAAAGTTCATATTATTTACCTTCTGGAAGTGGATAATGAAAGCCATTTTTATTAACGTTCACCTTGATTTATGGATAAACTTTTAATTAATTTGTGCAGAACTTTGGAAAATGAAATAGTGCTTTTGGAAATATGGGGCCATCTGGACAGTCTCTACTTGTGAATACTGTACTTTTAGCTTTCTATCACATGTATGTTGATTTATTATGTCTCTAGTTCTTAAACTACAACTACAAATCTTTTACTAGCTTCCAACAGCAAATGGTGTTTGCTTTTGGTCTGTTTGATTTGTTTCTTGGTGATTTGGTAAAACTAAGATGCGCCAACTGTTGGTCCATTTTATCTGGAGGAACGTGGAGAGAGCCCGTAGCAGCACAGCCTGGAGATCACACCCACAGCCTGGGACTGTGCACCCCAGCATGATCAACTTACCTTCATTTTTAAAGTTACTGAAAGTTTCTAGAGTTTAGTTTAAGTGCACCCAACAGCCTTATACCAAAACAACACACTTGAAAGCCATCAAATCTCATCAACTTCTGTGCCTTTTTCTCCTAACTTCCCTCCCCTCTCCCTCTGGTTCACTTTATCACATCTTTGGGGTGTAAACAAGCACCTCTCCAACTGAGACTAGCACTAACCCACCAGCGCGTCTATACCGGGGGCTGTCACATCCCCTCAGACAGCACATTTAATCAACAACACGCACACACCCAGCCAACAGCCCCAGGTTATTGGAAACACCAAATCCTCCAGAACAGTTGGCGTGCCTGGGCTTCACCAAATCACCAAAAACACATCAAATATACGCCCAAAGCTCTTGCAGGATCAGCAAACACACCAGCGAGTACTGGAAGCTCTTGAAAAGATTCCAAGCGTTGTGGTTCCTGAACTGGCGACGCAATAAATTAATGTCACATGTAAGACAGACGTAAAAGTTTTAAATATATCTAGACACACTCTCATTGCTACTGCTTGTTTTCTGTTCCAAATCATTTGCTGTCATATCCTGAAGAAGAAGAACCCAACTAACTACGTCCAGATGGCTATATTTTAAACTCTTTTGGGCAAACATTTAGACATTTCCCAAACCCTTACATTATCTCATTGTGTATGTCATGCTCCTTTTTTGGGGCATCGAAATATTTCTCAAACAAAAGACCCTTGTTTGATATGAATCTATATTAAACCACAAAAACTTGACCAATCCACAGAAAATTATAATTTGTTGCATTATTCAAAAAAAAAAACAAAACCCTCTTCAATCTCAAACTTTTTTTATGGTATGAGCTTAAACCAATAAAATAGTTGAGTTAACTGGGACACATTTTAACTTAAAATCATCTGTATAGGTCAACACACAGTAAAATACAAAGTAAACAGATCTATTTTATGTGTGTGTCCATTTCTTTTTTAATAATAGCGACATGCTTATGGAAAAGACATTTTCTAACACCAGGATGTTCTGTTTGTTTGTGTTTACTATATATTCCCTCGAAGTTAGCAGGGTTAAAAGAGGAGATTTAAGCCTGGAAGAAGTAGCACTAACAAGAGCAGACACCGGTAAAGGAACATGAAATTGAAAGGCAAAAAAGGAGAGAGAAAAAATGTGTTTCTGTTGTTGTAGCGTTGGAGATTAACCTCAAGCTAGTGGAAGAAGCCAGCACTAACAGGAGTAACAGGAGTGAGCAAGCCACAGCCGAGTGTTTACTGCTCTAATGGTGGAGGGAAAGCGGGGTTTTAGAGTGTTTGTGAGCAAAATAAGGCCACAAACACACTGCCCCGGGACATGTGGCACGGACAGCGCACATACAAGACCAGCCGACGTGAGGCGAGGTCAAAGGTCAAGGTGTGGTGCACGCACGCAGCAGATCAAAGCTGTTCCACTGTTTTGTGTTGAAACTATTGTGTGTTGTTTGGATGGAAGAATGGAGAGAAATGTAATGTTATGAAAGAAGTGTTTGTTTTTGGAAAAAGGGTGAATATTACCCCCCCCAAAAAGGACTCATGTGAGCTTTTAGTCATGTTGGAACATTGTTACTTCATCCTAAACATACTCGGAGTTGTGTTTTGTGTCAATCGCATATGTTTGAATAATCCTGTGTTATTAAGATGTCTACAGTGCACTATAATAACCTTAAGTTAGTGTCTTTTAAATTATATTTTTGTTTTATCTTTTGTACAGTTGAGATTGCCACAGAAAGGAAGCCAAGAAGTTTTAACACAAATCATTTTAGTTGAGAACTCAGCCTAAATATGCAGGATTTTTGTGTTAAATGTGTGAATGAAACAAATGTAACTAAAGGTACATTTTAGATAAGGATACAACACTATAACCTCTAAAAAAGAGGGAAAATATGACTGAAACTACAAAACTTTCTGGTCCAATGACACAACAACAGTGTGTCCGGGGGGAGATGCAGTAATCGAACCAGCCTTTCATTGAGTTTTATCATCTTCTCTATTTGGATCCCCATTAGCTTCCACCAAGTTGTTTCTAGTCTTCCTGGGGACCTTTCTACCATCTGTTGCATTTTCCAGTGCTACTACTATTACACCAGTTGGTTAGTAAAAAGCGCGTGTGATTCTAACAAGATTCCAGATTCCTTTATTGTTATTTTGCAAAGACTTTATATTAGAGAATTAAATTTTATGAGCTTATTATCTGAACTCAGTCCCCAAAGTAAAAGACATGGATAAAACAGTAAAACACAGCTGTAAATATGAACAAGTAAAGCTAAAATGAAGTTCGTTTTGAACGCATTGGATCAATAGCAGCTGCGTTGAAAAACAGACCTAACATACCTGACCATACTTAATCTGTGCCTGCACGCTTTTAAGTCCTCTCTATCTTAAAACCATTGTTCGTGTTTTTGAATTAGAATTGTATTAGTTATTGCTTTACTGTCCAGGCAAACAATATATTCTATTATAGCTGACTCTTTTGCCTGTGCCCATCCGGTCTGCGCCTGAAAACAAAATGCCAACCCGCACAGTTCATAGTTTTATAGCTTTCAATTCAGCTCAGTGTGTTATGAGAAAGCTGCCTGGCCCGCTTCATTGTTGGTTTTATATCTTTGGATATATAAAAAAATCATTGTGCGCTCGAGCAAAATGAAGGGAGGGGTTCTGCGCCTATTTCACCAACCCGTTTATTTTCCCGAAAGGTCCCCATATGCGTCCCAGATGAATTGGCAAAGATAAAAGTAGAAGGCTTTTTGCTGGATGTAAAATGGAGTTAGATGGAGTGGGAGGGAGCTGTGGTCTGGGGTCTTGGTCTTTGTTGCTCTTAAATATAGGGTTGAGAAACACCACAAATTGAGAGTCTCTATATTAGATCATCTGGGGCCCGTTCACACAAAAAGGCATAGATACAATTCACACAGTTTCCTACATGTACAATAGACCCTTGTAGTTTTTTTGTAAAAAGATAGATGTTCTGTGTAACAAAGAATTCTATTGAATGGACCAGAGTATCATCTCCACTAAGAATTTAGCAAAACTCACCAATATAGGAAAATCTATTTAAGTGTTTTAGCAACAACAGCAACAGCAAACAAAACTAAACTAAGTAGGAATCTTTTGAACTGTTGTGCTGAAGAGTCCACCATGTAACTTTTTTGGCTTTTTAAAATATTTTTTTTTAACAGCATGGAATTTAACTTGCCGGTAATGCTACTAAACCAGGTCAGATCTATGGAAAGACATCCCTGGTCACAGCAAGAATGCATGATTTTCATTGTCATTCATTGTAAGTTTAATGACCTGATCCGGAACATACTTGGCAAAGCAATAACATTTCCATGGAGACAAGCAGGTGGTAGACACTATTGCATAAAAAGTTACATAGTGCACGTTTAACATAGGATATTGTAGAAAATGAACTACTAGTACTGTATAAGCTAAATCATGCAATAGATTGTACCGAACTAAGCTCAGGTAAAGTTGAACAGGTCACCCCTAGATTCTATCTCTGACAGGCTTCATACTTTTGTTATATTGCACCAATATTGCCTCTATGTGATTGTGGCATAAAGGGCATCTGACACAGTCTAGACGAGCCATTGAGTCCCTGCTGCTAGCATGTTAGCCTATTGTGTCTGTGCACCCCAGGATAATGTTATTTAGTGTGAAAATCTGCACCTAATGTACCAGAAAACTCACTTACCCACTTAAATGACGTTCATTATCTCCTTGGTTGGAATTTTCATTTGCAGAATAATTGGCTTTTTGATGGTGTTACCTGGAAATAATGCAGCCAAACCACATTAGGGATTCATTTAGGATTAACCTTTTTCAGCATAGCCACAGACCTGTTGTTGAAAGACATTAGGGGCTTGGGGTGATTACATAAAAGGCGACCAATTTTATGTCCCATTTGCTGGTTTCAGACGGTTGATTGATTTTTGTTTTCCTGAAATGATTCTGCCAGTGTCGGTCCAGCTCCTCTCGCCTCTGACTGTAGTCTTGTACACCTACCCTTTCTTTTTGCTGACCAGAAGTACCCATAGTGCAAGAGAATATCTGGGATTAAGGTTAAGGAAAGTTTGAAAGGCTAAAACACAAATCAAAGATGACTAGATGCCCTGTGGCGTAACAGTTGGAATGCGTGCGAGTTGTGCATAGTTCCTGGATCGATTTCTATCTTTGAGCAGACCCATGAGTCACAGCTGTCCTTTGGCCCATTGGAGCCACCGTAGGTCCACACAGAGAATGGGACAGAGGGATTGGGGCTTAAAGGTTAATTGCATTAGTGGCTTCTATCTGGATTCATTTGAGGATTGGTTAAGAAACAAAGTGATGGTTTTTGAACTCCGCAGATGACCTTAACAATGGTCAGACTGTCTTTTATGGCCAAACACAGGGAATAGACAGGTAGACGTTTGTGGCCAGATGTATAGGTGGAGGTATTGAAGTTTGGTGTACACTGATCCCTCGTTTATCGCTGGGGTTACGATGTAAAAATAACCCACAACAGGCGAAATTTGAAGTATCAGCTTTACTTTTTACAATTATTCTCTATGTTTTTGGCTGTAAAACCCCTCACCACACACTTTATACACTTTTCTCACACAGGCGTTAACATTTTCTCACATTTCTCTCTCGTTTAAACATTCTCAAAGTTCAAACCTTCGTAGGTGCCTTTGTCGGTGCAGAACGTTTCATCGACATTGTGGGTTTTGTCGGGGGAAAAAACTGAAAAATGTTATTGTTTATTAGAGACAAGCAGGTGGCAGAGGCTCCACCAGAAAAGTTGCATAGCGTTCCTTTAAATAATTGATATTTTGATTACTTCTATTGTTGCTATTAGTCCCATAACGACTGGCTCTACATCGGTTACTAGCCAGTCTGAAAAATGTCATATTAAACTCAGGGTTACAGTTTGTCCTTGGAATACAAAACCTTGAGAGAGTTAGCAAAATAGCTAACATGGGACAACAACAACAACAACAACACAAGTAAAGCAGTGGAAATTAGGATTGCACAATTTGGAAAAAAGTTTTAAAAAAATAATTGGGATTTTTCTGACAGGTATTGGAATGTATATGTTCAAAAAATAGGATTCTGGGATTTGAGAGAAGAATTATTACTGAGAAACTAATACAACAATCCCTTCCATTTCCGAACATGTTTGCAGAAGTCTAAACTACATATTTTCTATAAAAAGACCCGACATTTTGAGATCTAAATAATTGCAGCTTCTGTAAAATGAGATTTGCTCCAAGTCTAGCCTGTATTGGTTTTGTTTACATTTTGTCTTATTTATAGTCCACCCAAACAAGGGTCAAAGTTGAGCTAAACGTCTTTCCCTGTGTATAAACTGTCTCAATCCCAGCGGACAGAGTACCGTGTGCAGCCGAGTGTACTGGCCTTTACCATTTCACTACATTCATTTTCTGCCTCCCCAGTTTCAGGTGGTGAAGCGCAGCATATTTCCCCCACACAATTCCTCTTGGTGTGTATCTGGAGTTATGAGTAAGCCATAGTGTGTGAAGGAGAAACAGAAAAAGGGGAAGCTTATCTGGGGAATAGTGACCTACATGGCAATATACAGTAAAATGCATTTTCAGACCCACACGCCTACTACGTCACTGTCCTCCCCTGAAGGCATGGGAAGGTGGAGACTAGGAAGAATTCAACCTTTAACAGTGTCCTTCAAAAACAATAGATTTAATAGGCTTTTCAACGTGCTGGCGTACATACAAATTTAACCAAAAAACAAATGAAATCTCAGCTTCTTTCCACTTCTATCCTTATTTCTCATTTTATCTGCCCTCTCTACATCGTCTGTGTGTGTGTGTGATGGATGGCCTGCTCTATCATATAAGTAATACTAATACGGGGCTGTCTGCATGCACCGGCGCTGGCCTTGCTAAATTGAATTTGTCAAGGGACTTTTTTTATCCTTCCCTGCGCTTTATTCTCCGCTATATCTCCTCTTTTAATGGCTTTGAGCGGGTGTGACCCAGTTGGTCCATTTTACATCATTTTATATGTTACCTGTGAACACTTAGGTCATACATCCAATGCATACAACGGCAGGTAAAATTAATTGAAGAAGTTTCTGTAATGTCCTGCTATTTTCAGTCTTTCAGCTTTTATTTCTACTAAATCGATTGTGGAGGGCTCGAGTTTATCCCAGAGGCCGTAGCGCAAAAAAAAAGTGTCATTTTTAAACCAAAAAACTTCCACTAATCTAAAATGGGATTACAAATGTAGCCTTGGCCTTTTATGTAAGTGTCTATAAATGTTCACAGCAAACTCAACAAATCAAGTCTTTCCTTTGTGTAACCTTTCAAAGCGGTGCTCCTCAAACACATACCGGGTTTGTAGTATTTCGTGGTTTGGAAGGCATACACAAAGTCCATACAGGTTCACCCATATTTTTAGGCACTTAATTTAGGACTGAAATAGCCATTTACTTTTTCCAGACATTACTTATAAATAAATAGTTTAAAATATTCTGTTGGAGGGTCTGCCACTTGTCTCCATGATGCTATTTCTTTGCCTGGAATGCATCACCCATCTCTACATATTGAATTATATGTCTGGTCTGGATTACTTTTGCTGGAGGATTCTACTTATGGTGCATGTTTCTGGTTGATGGAGGAAATTGGAATGCCCAAAGGAAACCGTTGAGACATGGAGAGAAACATGCAAACTCCACACAAAAATGCAAGGGTAGCACAGGTGATCAAATCTAAAACCTTGTTGCTGTGAGGTAGCCAAGAAAGCTAGCCACTCTGCCACATCCTGTATTCTAAACAGAGCCTTAGAGGTTCAAATACATAACAAACTCTGCTTTTTCCTGAATATTAGATGGCTGTAAGTAATTAAATAAAACATAATACTTGCCTCTAGTGGGGCTTCAAACCCCCTTACAGCACCTACACAACACAATAAAAGAGCAGACATGTTCACCACCGCAGTGTCGCCCAAATCAAATTTACAGCTTTCCTCCAGAGATCCACACGACTTTGAAGATTGCTTTCGGGTCTGTGTTCCCAGTGGCTAAAAGCAAAGCGCTCTAGTAAAAAGTGTCAAAACACCTGCGTTAGCCTGTCCATTCATGTGCCACACGTTCACAGTCCTTCTACTCTAAACCGATTGTATTGCCTGAAATCTTGTCTGCTCCTTTCAGCAAATCATATTGTTCCAATTTGCTTCCACTCCGGGTGTCTTTTGGCTTTATTTTCGTGCCTTAGAGCGAGCCCCCTCCTCTTGGCCACATGATATCTGGATACTGGATCGTGTGGGGTTTACTGCTGCTGCACCGCACTTTTCTTACCAAGCAGCAATTTCAAAAAATAGCCCCTCATTCTTCTTCTGCTCTCTCCGTCTTCCCTTCAGCGCATGTGAGTGCCATACTAAATGAGTCGGCTGTCCGCTGCTAACTGGAACATGAGAGATGGGCTCAGACAAGACTCAGGCGTGCACAGATTTCCTCTATTCTTGATCAGGTTTCAGTCCTGGTTTTGTGGTAAAAACACAAACGTTAGAAGGCTGGATATGTAAATTTTGACTGTTGGCTTTAGACATGGGGCGATATTAAAATTTGGTGTCACGGTTATCATGGCCAAAATAATTGCGATTAACAATAATATCACAATAATGAGTAAAGCTGCTGACAGTACCCTGTTTAAACAACTGCTATATGAATAAACTTAAATTGAACATAGCACATTTAAAGCAACTTCATCTAATCAAAGTGCTTCCCATAAAAGTCAACAAAAAGCAAATATACAGATAACAAAACCCTGCATATCCTGTGTAGATAGTATTAAATACCAGGGAGAAGAGGGGGGTTTTCAGTCTGGTCTTAAATTGCGTTCAAGACTGAGAGGATTTATAGTGTTGTACTTTGTTATAAATGAAAACAACAGTAATCCAGAGGAGGTCATCAGGAGAAGTAGGTTTGTTCTGCACATTCTGGTGATGTAATGCAGATTATCTATGTTGGTGATTATCATGATTATATAAAATGCTCCACGAACGATTACTGTCGACGCTTTTGATAACGATAAACCATATTATTGTTTATATTGTCCCATCCCTTGTGTTTCAGGTTACTCTGATGCTATGGGCACCTTAGGGTTAGCAAACATGTTGATACCCACGTAGTAAAAGAACATATCTAAACAAAGATACTCCTTGGAAATTAAAGGTCTTCTACTACACAAAATCGATTCTTGTGAGCTTTTTAAGCCATGCTAGAATGTTGTTACCTACTCAAAACAGACCTTGAGTTGTGTTTTTGTTTTGTTTCATTCACACATGGTTAAGTAATCCTTTATTATTAGTCTGTTTACATCTCCAAAGCTCAAAATGCTCTGTTCCACTTTATGATGTCAAGCTCCTTTTACCTTTAGTTCAGTAGAGAGGGCTGAAAGTATCCAAATGATGGAGGTGTATGGAGTTTAAAAACACAGTGGAGCACTTCCTGTATTACCACATGACATCACAAGGTGGAACAGAGCATTTTCTGTTTGAAATAACTCATCTTAAATATGCCGGGTTTGTGTGTTAAACATGTGTGAATGTAACAAAACACAACTCCAGGTCTGTTTGTGATGAGGAAACAACATTAGGACAGAGATATGGGGGTTGCATTTAGACCCATCCAGCTTTTCTGTGTCACATTTCAAGAGATTGACGTGGCGCGTTTGAGCTTTCATGCCCCAGGTAAATCTGGACTCTCATGGAAATTTGTGAAACTTCAGTGTGCTTGAAGCATCTGTCCTCAAAGGCAAAGTCGGCCAACTAGAGACGTTTGACATGATTTTTACGCTGCGGTCTTATTGTAGCATTATACACCACCCTCTTATTGTAGCATTATACACCACCCTCTTATTGTAGCATTATACACCACCCTCTTATTGTAGCATTATACACCACCCTCTTATTGTAGCATTTACACCGTCAGCCTATTCCACTGTTCCTTCTTTGGAGCACTGCAGACCAGCAACACCCCACAAGATTTATCAGACTCACTCTAATGCCTTTGCTTATCCATTTATCCTCCTTAGAACTCTGGCAGGACAAACTGCTCATTGCCATTGTGTATGTTCCTTAAAGGTGCTCTACCTGAGTTTTACTGTTTGAAAACCGTGAAAAACATCGCCAGTTCATTTTAAACAGTTTGCCGCTATCTAAATGTATTCTTCACTTACCTTACACTTTCCTAGCATCCTAATTATTCATGACAATTAGTTTATAAGTGCTTTTTCCAACTTGGGGCAGAGTGGTGTTTATCTTCACAGTAAAGCTAACAACAACTAGCATGCAGACAGCGTACAGTTGTGTCAGTGGTCAGTGATCATAATGTTTAGCCTGATCATTGTATGCATGTGTACATTGTATGCATGTGTACATTGTATGCATGTGTACATTGTATGCATGTGTGCTGTAGTACACTGACACTAAGCCTGTCTCTCTGACATCAGTATTCTGCAGAGGTCAGAGGTCAGAGCACAGAGCCATAATCCTGTCAACTGACCACCTCCTCTGACCAAACACAGGTCATGTCTTCATCATGATACATACGTGCTAAAATGTATACAGACTATATACTGCAACATATATACAATTTGGTGTATGAACTGAGATGTCATACATAGGTCTTGAGCTGTCGTACTTTTTTTAAATTATTATTATTTTTTTATAGAAAACATATAAATACGGTTTTCAATCTTTAAACAGTGCCATTGGACACAATAGTCCAAATATATTCCTAAATAAAACTGTTCGGTGACAATTTTATATAATGTGAACTAGAAATGCAAGCATATATATATATATATATATATATATATATATATATATATATATATATATATATATATATATATATATATATATATATATATATATATATATATATATATATATATATATATATATATATATATTGAAGTTCAGTTCTAGTTGAATTCAGAAATGAGCTTTTCTCCTTTAGAAAATGGATAACAACATTTTCTGGAAAGATATAATTAGTTTTACTTTTTATGATGATTATGCTCTTCTTGCTCTTCTATCTTCCCATAAAATGAAAAAAAAGAAAGAAATATCTGTACATTTCACTGATACCAATATATGAAAACATTATCTTACATCCCACTAAAATCAAATTATTATCTGTGAAGTGCAATTTTCATGATCTCTAACCTCAAGCCAAACTAAATTCACTGCATCTGCTCCATTACATTCCACACTTTCTCTTTCCAACGTGCTTATCGCCTTCACACGTCCATACATGGGACCCCCTGTCTCTCACTCTGCTTTATGTGACTTTTCTAGCACTTGTACTTTTGGAGAGTGCCATTAGAGACCATTAGGGGTTTTGCTGCTGCCACAGGGAGAAGGATGGAGCCTGTCAGACAGATTTGGCAAAAATGAAGTGTTGGAAGTGTTTGAGAAAAGGAGTAAGAAAGAGATAGACAGGCAGAATGAATGCTCTTTGAAATCCACTGCAGCTAATTACTTCAAAGATTTATGGGATGCTGACTGAATATCATAATGTCCACAATAACAAATAGGGTGATTATGGAAGGTATTAAGATCGACGTGGGTGGAAATAAATTGAAGCACATATAGTGTGTGCATATGCGAGGCACATTTACCCAGCATTACCTGTCATAATGAATTCAAAATTATATAGAACCAATGTACTGCAGTGTTAGAATCCAGTGTAAGCAGCACGTACAAGAGCTCGCAACACTGTAGCGTTTAAAAAAGAGCTCACAGCTCTGTAATGTTTAAAAAAGAGCTCACAACACTGTGGCGTTTAAGAAAGAGCTCACAACACTGTGGCGTTTAAAAAAGAGCTCGCAGCACTGTAGCGTTTAAAAAGAGCTCGCAACACTGTGGCATTTAAAAAAGAGCTCGCAACACTGTAGCGTTTAACAAAGAGCTCGCAGCACTGTAGCGTTTAAAAAAGAGCTCACAACACTGTGGCGTTTAAAAAAGAGCTCGCAACACTGTAGCGTTTAAAAAAAGAGCTCGCAGCACTGTAGCGTTTAAAAAAGAACTCACAACACTGTGGCGTTTAAAAAAGAGCTCGCAACACTGTAGCGTTTAAAAAAGAGCTCGCAGCACTGTAGCGTTTAAAAAAGAGCTCACAACACTGTGGCGTTTAAAAAAGAGCTCACAACACTGTGGCGTTTAAAAAAGAGCTCGCAACACTGTAGCATTTAAAAAAGAACTCACAACACTGTGGCGTTTAAAAAAGAGCTCGCAACACTAGCGTTTAAAAAAGAGCTCGCAGCACTGTAGCGTTTAAAAAAGAGCTCGCAACATTGTAGCGTTTAAAAAAGAGCTCGCAACACTGTAGCGTTTAAAAAAGAGCTCGCAGCACTGTAGCGTTTAAAAAAGAGCTCGCAACATTGTAGCGTTTAAAAAAGAGCTCGCAACACTGTAGCGTTTAAAAAAGAGCTCACAACACTGTAGCGTTTAAAAAAGAGCTCGCAGCACTGTAGCGTTTATGCTAGCTGTAGCGTTGTGTGTATAGTGTGTGTGTTGTGTGCATAGTGTGTGTTTTGTATACTGTGTGTGTTGTGTGTATAGTGTGTGTGTTGTGTGTATAGTATGTGTGTTGTGTGTATAGTGAGTGTGTTGTGTGTATAGTGAGTGTGTTGTGTGTATAGTGTGTTGTGTTGCATGTATAGTGTATGTGTGTTGTGTGTATACTGTGCGTGTTGTGTGTATAGTGTGTGTGTTGTGTGTATAGTGTGTGTGTTGTGTATAGTGTGTGTTGTGTTGGCCATAATCTTTCCATATTTGCATTTAAAATGTCCATTAATACGTGCTGTCCCTTTACAAATAAACACAAATAAATAAGTCAAATAAAATAAACATTCAAAATAAATGTAAAGTTCACTGATGGGTCATTTTTAAGGCTGCGCTCACTTGTCTCTATTACTTTGCCCAGAATGTTCCAAAGTGTGAAATGAACCCTATCTATCTCCGTGGCGACAGCCGCTAATGCTGCAGCACGCTCACACAAACAAAGTATTTTTACAGCAATGACACACCTGGATAAATGCTAAAGATATGTTTAATGCCACTGTGGAACTTTTGAGGCTAAGCTGTATCCGAGACCTCTACCACCAGAAATCTCACATAGTGCAGCTTTAACATATGTCCTCATGTCTGAATACTCACAGTACTACCACTACTTCATCTCACTGTCTATACACTATACACTCACTTTGACATTTCTACACAATGTACAGTGCATAGAAACATAGACAGTGCACACAAACAGAAAATACTTCCTAATCCTAATGATAATACAGATTTCTAAACAGATGATAGTCCATTTAAACATCCCGTCTGAATAAAAACAGTTTGAGGCTAGTCGCACAGAGGGAGTAACACTGGAAACGTTGCCTTCTTGTGCTGCAGCTTGCCACAAGTCTCTGAAGTCACACTCTTCAAAGGCACCAGACTCTATTGTGGAAACAGTGTGGAGGACACCCGGCTGTCTGGCCCCAGCACTGTTAGCTTTTTAAGGAAATTACACAAACACAAATAGTGGTTGGAAAGTCGAATAAGCTAATACAGTAGTAGGCTATCGGACAAACACAGCGCAAAACAACAAAGATAAATCAAACCTGAGAAAAAACACATTGTTAATAAAAAAATCTCTGCTATCTTTTTCATTGCAGTTTTTTTTTTCTGCCGTCTTCTCTCACAGCTTTTCCCCATCATCTGACTTTTCTCCGTTTATGAAGTAAAATTGTATGTATTCACAACTCTTAAACTTAAAGGTGCACTATTGATCTGCCAGACATGTCTCACAGTACGACTTTAAATGTATCTGTGCTCGTATTCAGTTGTTTTTATTGCTAAAAAAATCCCCCGAAAAACACGCACTCTTACTTTGAGCGAGGTCGTCTCTCCATCAGCCTGTTTAAAGCCATACTGTGGAATGTTCTCGGCAAAGCAATAATACATCAGGTTTAAAGGGCCCATATTGTACTATTTTCTGATCTCTGTTCTAATGTTGTTTCCTCATCAAAAACACACAAACCCTGCATATTTAGACTGAGTTCTTCTCTCAAACTGAAACACTCTGTTCCACCTTGTGATGTCATCATGTGGTGATACAGGAAGTGCTCCACTGTGTTTTTAAGCTCCACACAACTTCACTAGAATCATTTGGATCATTTCAGCACAGGAATTGCCAAAATGTAAAAAGTAGCTATTGAAAACCACCACTTCATGACATCACAAGGTGGAACAGAGCATTTTGAGCTTTGGAGATATAGACGGACTAATAATAAACGATTACTCAAACATGTGTGAATGAAACAAAACACAACTCCAGATGTGTTTTTGAGAAGATAATACTGCATTCTAACATGGGTACAAGCTCACAAGAGTCGATTCTGCGTAAAATAGGCGCTTTAAAGCCAGACTGTGGAATATTCGTGGGAAAGCAATGATATCTTAGGTTTAATAGATCATGTTTTTTGTGTTCTTTTGTCCCTTAAGATGTTTCCAAGCATTGGGCAGTGTTTGTTCTTCTTTCGTACTATTCAGAAGCTCTTTTGTTCAGGGTTTGTTGCATTTTTAATCGACATGGGGCAGTACTGTAACATGTACTAGTATATGAGTCAGGGTTCACATGTGCAGGATTAGTATGTGTGCATGGGGCAGTACTGTAACATGTACTAGTATATGAGGGTTCACATGTGCAGGATTAGCATGTGTGCATGGAGCCTGAGACACATCTGTCACACTGACACATTGAGCCTGCTGGAGTCATGGAGCTGCTGATGTGGAGTGAACAGTCCCAGTGCCCAGGCCGACTCCGTACACATCTGTTTGAATTAGCGCGCTCACTGTCTCCCTGCCTGACTAACGCCTGATCAATACAGGCAGACGAGCATGTAATTATGATAGATCGGATTTGTGCCAGCGGACAGCGACATGGGAGTAGTGACATGTTACGCGCAGGCTTGGACTTTTCTTATTAGATGTTCTCTCGCTTCATCCTCGCAGTTGGAAATTGAACGTGTTCGGCTTTCAGTTAGCGGATGACATATGCCGAGGAAATTCTGAAAATGTATACATCAAAATGTGTCAGAGATTGATGTTTATTTCTTGGATTTGCTTTGCTCGATTTGGAGAGCTCTAAGCTTTGACTTGCAACGCTGTCAAAATAATATGTAGGTCAAGGATAATATTTTTACACTGTATTTGGTTATTTTTACAGTGAGTCGTGTGTGTTTTTGTATTTTGGGGATCTGTGTCTATTTCATAGCTGTGTTTTGTGGTTATTGTTGTGTGCTGCACTCTGGTCAACTGGCAATTGTTATAAGTAAAGTTGGATCCATGGAATTGTTATTGCTTTGCCTGTAAAGTTCCACAGTATGGCATTAAACTAATCCATTTAGCAATACTCATACAGGTGTTTATATTGCTGAAAACATTTATCGAGCTTTTAAAAATGTTATAGTTGTTTCCTCTCACCATTTACCCGCTCAAAGTTGCATCTGGAGTGTTTTGTGCATGTTTGAGCAATCTTTTATCGCTTATTTTCAACACGCCATATTGCCAATCAGTTCCTGTTTACACCGCCACCGGCATACACCCACCGCTCTTCTACTTACTACTTATTTACCCGCTGCGTGCTATCCATTCTTTTATTAAGTAGTTTTATATGAATATTGTGATATAAAATGCCCAAAATGATAACATAATGATCCCAGGTGTCATAGATTATAACTATAGAGCACAGTAGGTCTTCTTTAATGAGTAATGTGGACTATACATTGAGTATACAGTGTAAAATAGTCGTACACTGGTCTTAATTAAACGTACTTCTAAACCCAGCTTGCATACACACTTTGCTTTGCTTTGAGAAATTCAAATTTTGTCTTCCGTGACGCACCTCCTCAAAACCAAACTGTTTTTGTTTTGTCAAGTTTGATACACCCAAAAAAACCCCTCAGACTTCCCGACTCTGACAAGCAAACATCCCATCAGTGAATAACTCAAGCGACGCCTTTGCCAATCAGGCTGCCGTAGCGCCAGTAAAAACATGCAGATGATTTCCTGTGTGCGAGTGGACTCCAGCCGGCTCGCTCTGATGCCGGGCTGGCACCGTGCACGTTTATCCAGTCAATATCAAGCAAGTCACACTTTGTTTGGTTTAGAAGTGCAAATAATATCTCATATGTCACTCCGCACTCACCAGTCAAATCTGCTGCTCCGAGTCCTCTCATTTGGATGGCTGTGCTTTAATATTACACTAACTGAGAGATTTCATTTGAAGAGTCGTGATTATGGCTCACGGCGAGATTTGGTTAGTTATCTTTCCATTTTATTAAGCTATCTTCCCTGTCAATATTCAGGAATTAATGTGTTTCCTGGTACTCACAAATTTGAAATCTCTTGAAATCTGGAGCACAAAACCTTCCTTTCCTTCAAGGCAAGGCACGTTTATCGGTATAACACAATTTGTACACAAAATAATTAAAATAAAGACATTAAAGTCACAAAACAAACATAAATAATCATCATAAAATTAAAATTAAAAGAGAAGAGGCAGAATAAAACCTTTTCAGTCACATGCAGCTAAACAGAACCGTTTGGAGTCTGGATTTAAACATAGTCAAAGTAAAGGCCTGTCTCACATCTTCAGGAAGGTTTTAACTGCACAAAACTGAAACGAATGTAGCAAACAGGTTGAAAAAACTGTACGGTGATCTTTTGAAAATAAGGCAACACTATTATTTATTACGCAACTGTGAAATTTTAGCTGCTTAGACTCTACCTGCGCCTTCCTGTTTATTCGCCTTCTATAAAGACCTATTCAAAGCCAATGAATACTTACAACAGCTGAAAGTATAAAACCAAAGATAATGCCAGCAAATGTCAACCTGTTCCACTCCTCCACGCTATTTATCCACGTCCACACTATAATAATGTTATAGCAGCGTTTGATCTACTGTAAATGACAGCGTTTCATGGGAGAGGCTTCTGAAGTGGACCCAAACACTCCACACCACTTCATACATCTTTATTATGTCATCTGTCAAGTGCCACTACTTTATTTTACTGCTTAGTGCCATATCCCACCAATATTTTCTGTAGGATTTATTTAAAGATGCATTGTGAAACTTTTTTGTTAAAAGGTGTCATTGCTTAGCCTGACATGTTTGACAGTATGGCTAAAAAAAGACCTTGTATCACACATATTCTGACTGTAAATGGGGTCAACCTGTGACTTGGCCTGGTGGCGCCACCTGCTCCATCGAGTAAGATCAGTTTAATGCCATACTCTGGAACTTTCTATAAGCAAAGCGATAGCACCTCCATGGACACCAGCAAGAGGCGTACCCTCCGCCAGAGAAATGACACAGTGCATCTTTAAAGGTTATCAGTGGATCGAATGTTTTCTTTTGATAAAACTGGAGTGATTTGTGCTGAACTAGAAAGTGCACTGCCAGGGGACAGACTCCACTCCAGGCTCCTTGAAGGTGATTGGCTCATCATCAAACTTAACTACTATCTTTATCTTCTTCAATTATCATTTAATCCCCTCATTTATATTTGTGGACCAAAGTGTACCACCTTTGGGCCAGACAGGTTTTAGTGCCTGGGCTTTGTGGGATGTGCTTTTATTTATTTGATTCTACAAAAAAAATATAGTGTTACCTGAATTTGCTCATTTTTAAGTTTAAAGCATCACTGATTATCAAGGTTTACATAAAAAATAAAGTTCTTTTCACCTGGTTTAAAATACTTGTATACCCTCTCCAAACAAGTGTTAAGACAGCTGCAGTACATCCAGAACGCTGCTGCTCGGGTCCTCATTAGAACTAGGAAGTACTTCACTCATGTGTCCTGTGCTCAGGTCTAGAACCAGGAAGTACTTCACACATGTGTCCTGTGCTCAGGTCTAGAACCAGGAAGTACTTCACACATGTGTCCTGTGCTCAGGTCTAGAACCAGGAAGTACTTCACACATGTGTCCTGTGCTCAGGTCTCTGGCTCCTGTGGTTCAGAGAATAGACTTTAAAGCGGCTCTGTTTGTGAACTTTGACAATGTTTAAATCCCGACTCAAATGGTTCTGTTTAGCTGTGCATATGACTGAAAGGGTTTTATTTTGCACTTTTCTCCATTAATATTAATCTTATGACGATTATTTGTGATTCTTTATGTTTCGATTTGTTGTATTGTGATTTTAATGTCTTTCTTATTCTGTAAAGCACTTTATTTACCTTGTGTATGAATTGTGCTGTACAAATAAACTTGTCTTGCCTGCACTTATATACAATTCTCAAAACTCAATAAACCAATACCCGAACAGTGAAGAAATGAATTGAAAAATATAGCAAGTTGTGTGTGTTTTAAACAGGTGTGATGGGGTTACAAAAGCAGCAATAGTGCAGCAGCTGGTCACAATGTTGTACTTGTTGTGTGCATGTTTATATTGTTTATGCACTGCACTAAAATGAAGTGAAAGCCTTGTGAGGGGAGCGTGCTGCTCCTGTTTTCCTAATTACCCTCTGCGTCCTTAGCACACGTGTTTGAGTCAAGCCTGCGCCTGCTGTGGCATTGTGCTAAGGATTTTATTCAGAACATGCCATTAGCCAGCCATTGTTTATCAAAATTTAACATTTTGATAATAGTGGCTTTGAGTGTGCCATTTTCTCAAAACCTAAATATTACCGCTTAAATGAAATCAAATGGATAAAAGTATTACCAATTATAATCATGCTTAAAGCCGAGAAACAATGGAATTATGAGGGATGCTGGAAACACAGAATTACAGTCATTTCACAATTTTCATTATTTTATTCCATACTAAAGTAGATGTCACAATAGTCAACCTAGAAAAAGCATTTCATAGCTTCTTGTCGGTAATTTAAAGGGCCAATATACTTTTTGAATGGAGGGACACACACTTGCTTATCTATCTACATGGAGACAAGTCAGTAATGCAACTAGATCAAGTTACAGGTCAGATCTGTGGAGAAGCAACTGAAAGAATTCATGTTTTTTTTCAGGCAGTTTTAGCAACTGAATAAACACAAATGTGAAAATGTCAAACTATGGAACATCTCCATGGAGATGAGGCTGGTTGATTCCCCTTACTAAAAAAAAACTAACCCAAAAAAAAAACAATACACAGCATTGTTTTACAGTCTTGGCTTTCTTTTGCACTAATTCAGATCTTTCTCCTCTTTTTTGCAGGTGAGTTCCTGGTTTCTGTTTTCCTGACTTTGAAAAACACGCCATTCCTCACGTACCTGGTCACAGTATGGACGATTTTCTCTCTCCATTATTATTGCATAAGGCTGTGCAAATCTGACAATTCTTTTTCCACTTACTGTACATAGCACTCGGCCCATATGAAAGCACTCCTGCAGTATGCATGTGGTGTGTCACTGGAGGCATTGCCTCATCGTCACATGGCTTTGGGTCATTGGGGCCAATCTAGCTCTTTTCTCCTTGGTCTGATCTTCATGTACACTACCAGTCAAAAGTACAGAACAACAAATATGTGAAGCAAAATATATGCAATTATGTACTAAAGAAAATAGGTGAAATAATTCACAATATTTGACAAAACAAAGGGTGGCTCTTCCGTATATCTTTCTTCATATATTTGATGTCTTATGTAGAAAGTAGTAACAACAAAGAAATAAAAAAACCAACAACTTTTGACTAGTGTGGTAGTGTGTGTTTCAGCCTCCCACACTTGCTGCTTCGACCCTTGCACCTTGACCCCCTGGCCTGTACCACATTACTTATTCAAATAGCACTAAACCTTTACATACTTGGGTGTAATTGTTACTTGTAATAGGGGTCACAAGTCAGGTTTCTGTCAATTGGTGTCCCAAAGTGCCACAACCCATTTCATCTCAATTCCACAGTGGGGCAAGTCAATTTAAATCTTTGTTCAGATGTGAATGGCTGTGAAAATTAGCCCTGATTATCATGCATTACACTGATTTATTCGTAGATTTATTTATTTTTGCTATAAAAGTCATCCCATTTTTGAATGATGTCATAACCATAAACAAAATGTGGAAATAGCTGGGGTGAATCCACTGCCAAGCAAATCACAGTTATTAATATCAATTTCTCTCCAACCTCTCATCCCTCTCACAGTTTCTGCATAATCAAGCTGTCATCAGATCGAAATGTAAAGAAGGGGAGGGGAGTGTGGGTTAGCGAGCCAGCGGGAAATCAGCTTACACAACATCACAGTTCATCAGTTTTCATCTGCTTTGTGCTGTATGTGTTGTTGTCTGAGATTCATTGTGAACAATAGTATCTCACGATAGTTTAAACACGCTAAGAAGAAGAGTTGTACCACTTCTTAGCTCATTACTTTTTTAAGAAAGAAAAACATTATTTTTTTACACATGTAAAGATTATGTAATGAGTCAAGTTCTTTTGCCCAAGGAGACAACAGCAGTTTGAACTGTTCGGCCTAGGGATTGAACCTTCACCTTAGATTTGCTCAAATGAATGTGTCTTTTCTGATATTTTTCTGCAATGTAATGCAGTTAATTACAGTAGTTACTAACACTATGAATGCAGTTAATATCTGATCTGAATGTGGGAGCATCCCCAGCGCTGCTGTCAGAACAGACAGCCGTGTGCTTTTGAACTCTTATTATCAGTGATTATCTACAGCACTAAGTGCGAAGGATTGGTGTGTTAATTGATTGAAGAGTTGCTAATTTACATGATAATGTGGCGGAAAAGAAGACAACCTCGTGTGACAGATGACAGATGATGATAGGCAACTTAATCACTGTGTGATTCATGCAGCCAGTCTTTAGGATATTAGAGTTAGGCTTAACAACTTATACACATTATATACAGCAGATTACTCATTTATATAGAGCTGAACCGAGAGGCTCCAGTGAGCCAGGACCAATGTGTCTATAGTGATAACAACAGCTTCATAATGCAGGTCACACGAGAACTTTATTACTGCTACATGTCCTAAGAGTCTTCAAGAGTCTAGGATTTATTTCATTTCTATCATTGTTACTGTTTGGAGAAGTAAGTTTTATGTCAACATGAAATTCAATTTGTGGAACAGAAACAAAACTGATCAGAATCCAATATTTGCCTATAGGTCAGTTATTATTAATGACTATTATTAGGCTTAGATATCATTAAAGGAAAAAGAGTTTTAATAATTCTATATTGTTTGTTTTTATAGAATGTAAATGCAAGTATTAAGCTAAGAAATAGTGTTCCCACAGAGTGATGACATGTTGGTTTCATGTGTAAATCCAAAGACTAAGAGGTGATGAGGAGCCCCTTTAACACTGCAGGTCATGGCTCATACATGAAACTACAGCAATGAACCTTCACATGTTCATCCACAACAGCATCTATGTATTGTATGTATGTATATTATATAAAAGCTGTGTCTCTGCTCATGACAACCTTAATGCATACCAATAATGTGCAGTTTTGGACAAAGAAAGGAAATGTTTTTTGTCAGTTATTATGTCTATAATTTCTTGTTTTAAAATACTCAGTTTTATTTATTTATCTATTTATTTATTTTTTTCAATTTATTTCAGTTTATTTACTCAAAATATGCATCATATAATATTTATAACTTTTAAGTATTTACAGTAAACACTATACTCATTCTATTTTGTCTTGGCTTATTATAGCTCTAATATACTCTCACAAAAGACATCTCCTTCATTCTAACCTTGGACTGTGGAAGGGGTTAAGGGGGAAGGGAGAACAGCAAATAGGGGCATTAATCACATGACAGCCCCAGCAGCCTCACAGAACTGCACTAACCAACCCAGGACTTAAGCCACACACACCAGGAAGTAGAGCCAGACCCGGGCAATCACATCTCCTGATGAGATGCATCAATAGTAATCATACCATTTGGCGTGACTCCCATGGATTTTCTGCCATTTGTCCCCATTCTAATTGCCCTCACGTGGGTCTGCCAGATATACTATTTATGAAGCCAAGCTCAGGTGGGGGATTACGCTGACCAATTTCCATCTATTTGTACATATAAGAATGATTTCAGTTTGTAAAAGTGTAAAAAATCAAGTCAGTTTTGGATTGTATGTGACATGTTGTGAATTAAAAGGGAAAATGTGAAGCATACGAGATTGAGCGTATTGGTAGGTTACCCGGATGACTGAGGGATCATGGCAGAGTGGTTATCATTTTAGAGACTACTTACCAGACCAGCCAAAAACTACACACTCTGACAAAGATGTGTGCGTCTGGAATATCCTCCTTCCCCAACAAACATGGCTCAACAAAAAAATAGTGCAGAGATCTGAGAAACAGTGCAAATTTCTGCTGAATCATCAAACAAAACACTAAACTGTGTCTCAGGTAAAAGAAGTCATATATATATTGTGCTGAATGATACGAGAATAATCAAGAGGAGATGTATACTGCATATGAAGACGTTCTACAAATTAGCGTCTGTGATTGGCCCGCCCCAGGTATGAATGGTTCATTGTCATGTTTTGTCCGATTCCAAACATTTCTGGATTAGAACAGAAGGGACATGGACTTCCCTTGTGTTCTAAAAGATCTCAGAGATAACCATGATGTACATTTCATATCTGTCTTAATACATTAAATACCAAATAGTTAGTCAATCTTTGTGTCATCTCTTGACTCTGCACAAGGCCCATTTTTACCGTTATTCCTTCCAGTTTCCTCAACAGAACTGATAGAGAGGAGAGTTCCTGGATGTGATGTATGTTGTTGAAGCACATTTCCGTGAGATCATTGGTGTTTGTCTAAGTGGTGATGTGAGCGATGATGGATGGGAGAGAGAACCTTCAGCAGGTCGAGGGCGAGCATGGGTGAGTGCAGAGTGTTGTGTAAACAAAGATACCAACAGCAGTGGGATAGGCCTGTATGCAGAGGGACAGGGCTGTGCACAAGAGACACTAAGTGTGGACAATATGTTCCTGTGATGTGTGCAGTTCAAATATTTATATATGTTAAGTGCTCCGTCCATATGGCATGTGTTTCTGTGTGTTTAAAATACTAAGCTTTGGTCCAGACAAGACATAAACATGCACTGCAAGACTGGATTCTTACCAGTTTAGACGTCTGGCCTCAACATCAAGCATAAAAGTAACAACAAAACTAATACAAAAAATAATAATAATAATAATAAAAATGTTGAATTTAAATTGAATAATGCAAAGTTGAAATGATCAAATCTTAAAGGCAGAAATTATTTTGTATTATGTGTCCAGTTAAAACCAGAAGTTTACATGCACTTTTTTTTTTTTTTTTTCCTCTCTCTCTCTCTCTCACTGTCTTACATGAAATCAAACTAAACTTTTTCTGTTTTAGGTCAATTAGGATTACCAACATTATTTCTATTTGCTAGATGCCAAAATAATGAAAGATTTTTTAGACAATTTTCCATTGCTTTCTTCAAAGTCAGAAATTTACAGATTTACTGTGCCTTTAAACAATTTGGGAAAACCCAGATGATGATGTTGTGTCTTTGGAAGTGTCTGATTGGTTTATTGACAACATTAATTAGAGACACACCTGTGGATGTTTTTAAAGACACACCTGAAACACACAACTCACTGTGTAACATCATGGGAAAGTCAAAAGAAATCAGCCAAGATATCAGGAAGAGAACTGTGGACACAAGTCTGGTTCATCCTTGGTGCAATTTCCAGACGCCTGAAGGTGCCACGTTCATCTGTTCAAACAATTATACACAAGTATAAAGACCATGGAAATGTCCTGCCAGACCGCTCAGGAAGGAGACGGGTTCTGTGTCCCAGAGATGAAAGTGCTTTGGTCTGAAATGTGCTGATCAACCCAAGAACAAAAGTAAAACACCTTGTGAAGATGCTGCTGAAGCTGGTAAGAGTGTGTCATTATCCACAGTGAAACGAGGACTGTACCAACATGGACTGAAAGGACACTCTGCAGGAAGATGACATTACTCCAAAAGAAACATAAAAAAGACAGATTACAGTTTGCAAAAGCACACAGGGACAAAGACCTTCATTTTTGAGACATGTCCTGTGTCTGATGAAACTAGAATTGAACTGTTTGGCTCGCAAGCCACTCCTTTTTTTTCTCCATTACGGCCAGAGAACATTACCCCAACTATGAAATACGGGTGTGGCAGCATCATGTTGTGGGGTTGTTTTGCTGTAGGAGGGACTGGTGCACTTCATAAAATAGATGGCATCCTGAGGAAAGAACATTATGTGTAAATACTGAAACAACACCTCAAGACATCAACCAGGAAGTTAAAGCTTGGGCACAAATACAAATGAACAGTGACGCGAAGCATTCTGCCAAACAAAGTCATCACAAAGCCCTGATCTCAATCCTATTGAAAAGTTATGGGCAGACATGACAAGACCTGTGCAAGCAAGATGGCCACAAACTTGGCTCAGTTACACCAGTTCTGTCAGGAGGAATGGGACAAAATTCCTGCCAACTATTGTGAGAAGTTTGTGGAAGGATATTCAGTGTTTAAAGGCAGTGGTACCACATACTAATGGAATGTATGTAAACTTCTGACTTTAAAGAAAATTTGTCTTAAAAAAAAAAAAAAAAAAAAAAAAAGATTCTGGAATTTAGCAAATTGAAATAATTGTGGTCATCCTAATTGATCTAAACAGGAAAAGTTTAGTCTGATTTTATATCAGACAGTGAGAAAAAAGTATAGTGTCTTTTCATGTAGTGGATGTAAACTTCTGCTTTCAACTGAATAAAAAAATAAAACTATGCTAAACTTATATTTCAGACATTACATGTTCAAAATTGTTTTGCGATTCTTGCATTTGCAGCTCATATCCAGTGTTCACTCTCCTGGACATGATTAAAGTGTGTATTATGGACTGAATCTTGATTTAAAAGCATAAACTGCTAAATTGTAATGATGAATTCTAACACAACATTAAATAAGCAATAGACAAATCACTTCAGATCCGTTCAAATATCTCTTCTTATTCACGCCGCTCTTTCCTTAGTTATGTTTAACCTATCATAACCTCTTCTGCAAAGTATTTTAAAATATCACACTTTGTCTAGCTTTTGTTATCTTCTGAATTTATCTCTGCGAAAGTTTGTGTAAGTCCGCCCACGCCGACTCAAATCCCATCCATCCTTGATCTACTGATGCCAATTTTTGTGATTGTATTAGAACAGAAGAGAAAGATGTAGGCAGAAAAAGTTTGAAAGACAGACAGCCAGACAGTGACAGACATGGAAGAGGTTTATTAGGCAGGTTGTTATAGACTGCCGTGGCGTTGTTTCTAAGGGAACGGCTCGGTGCAGTGAGGAAGTTGGCATAACCCCTGCATTCTGCGGCATTAGGTTTGGCTATGGGCCGAAATTGGCTGGGATATAACCGGATAACATCTAATCTCTTCAATTAGATCCACCAGGGCCTTCTTACTCTGTGTTTATGTGCCGCACTGCTGTTAGACTTGTGAGAGTGCAGAAGACTATAGACACACTCAGATCAGGCATAACATTATGACCACTCTCAGCTAAATATAACAGATTTACTCTTCATCATGACCCCTGTTTGTGGGCATAAGCTGTTTATGTAAATGGACATAGCTAACCTGCTAGCCACCGCATTCCAAACAGGAAGTGAACATGGGCATGCTTTCGATGCCATCAGGTCCATTTCACTTTACACTGAAATATTGTCACCCCTCTCTCTATTTTGTTCTTGTGTTTGTATTGACCCACTTTACATCATCCTTGTGTTTTTATTTTGCTATTTTGTCTGTGATTCAAGATATGAACAATAATAACAGACAAATCAGGCTCCTGCTAGTGTTAGCAACAGGTTTGATTGACAGCGTTGCTAAGCACCTGGTCCGTGCTTAACCAGCGGTGCGGGCGAGAAGGAGTGTCACCTTCAACAGCCTCACTCTGGATTGACTCTTTGGTTGCTATGATACTTGCAGTCGGAATTCCAAATGTGGAATTAGGCTCCAAATTCGCCTTAACCTCGATGAGCTTCATTTGACTGGACACTATGGGTGATGTCACACTCCTTTAGTCCACTTCTTTACACAGTGTATATTTGTGGGTGAAATATATATAGTATATGACGGCAAAATATATCAAAAGGATGTTGATATTGCAATACTGGCTTAAGCTGCACACTAGATTTTAAAATCGTACCTGATTTAAAGATGTGACAAAGTGTGATGACCACAGACATCAAGACATTTCTAAACAAGTTATTTGTCTCACACTCAACACCAGACATTTGCTGTTTTCAGGAAAGATAAGCCACATCTGTCTCAAAATCAGGCAAAAATAAATAGATAAATAAAAATCTTGTAGCCTGCCTTACACATTGATCAATATCGCAAGAAACTAAATATATTGCAGTCACAAAAGAAACTGCATATGTCACAAACATACTGTATTTCGAGTCATGTTGCACTCAGGTGTCATTATTTGACGTTTTATATGTGCCAAACCGTGTCAGCATATGAAGGTCATAATATCGTCAAAAAGCAGCTCTATTGCATTGCTTCTTCTATGTCAGGTTATCTATGTGCTAAAATCCCACTTGTATCCACTACACAAATTCATTGATAATAGTCCATAGCAGCATATAGTAATTGCACTGGTGCTTTTCGCACACAGACTCTTCTGGTACACAGGCCCTTAATCTGTGTGTGTTTTTTCCCCACTCTTTTCAATAGCTGTCTAAGTACATATTCAGACAGCTTTACATTGGCATACATACATAATGTAGAATTATCCATGTGCGGCGCTCCTTAAAGTGCAGCTCCTCTGCCCATTCACAGTCTCTCTCCTCTTTCCCCTTTTCCTCGGGGCGTCATGGACCCTCTCATCTGATACAAGCTTTTGTAAAGGTTTGTAACGGCTGGTTTTCATATTACCCTCTTGATGGGAATATATGGTTGACAAAGAGATAATAGAAGAACATATATATATATATATATATATATATATATATATATATATATATATATATATATATATATATATATATATATATATATATATATATATATATATATATATATATATATATATATATATATGAGTATGTTTTCTAATGCATTTAATTTCTTAGCATCCGTTTAAGATTTCTTTTGTACACATGTCCATTTATTTCTGTAAGATTGACCTTTTCAAAATATCAACGTGCAGCAGCTTCATTGACAAAGAGTGTGGTTTTATGCAGTAGGAGCCATTTTTTAGGATTATTTCTGCTTCCTGCAAACATCTGTGACCTTTAAGTCTGGGCTAATCCATCTGACTGCTGTACTGTAATCTTTGGTTTTACATAGTTTATTAAGTTTCTTTACTCAATATCAGTAGAAGTTACACATCCACAAAAAAAAAAAAAAAAAACAACAAAAAGCAGGTAAACGTTAACCTCCCTCTCTCATAATAAGGCTTTCTTCAGTCTTTTGCTCACATTTAAAATGACTATACATGATCCTTAATCTACGCTATAGTGTCACTGTGAATATGATTTTGGACACATGAGACAGAGAGTAGGAGAGGAAACAGGGGCAGCATCTGGAGTTGTTTATTTGTTTAGGACATGAATGTGACGTGAGTGGGAGGCAGTGCTGGAGTCAGCCATGTTGGTAAACATGTTTTTTTTATGACGTCCAGGGAAAGAATCTTGAATTAAAAAAACTGTTTAAAATTGTTATATGAATTTTAGATTTTAAAACATTGTTTGGATATTTTAGTGCTACTGACAAGCCAAATATGATGCGTATGATGAAGTAGACACTGTGAATCTGATCTGTGCAGGAGAGTTATTATGACAGCATGTTTTCATTCTAATATCATAATGCCTTTGTTGCCAGGTTTACTCCTAATGCAAGTCAGTGCAGTTTGGTTCCCAAGAAGTCATTCAAATCAACATGAGATGCTACACTAGCTGTGGCGCTAACTAGCTACTATTATTTACTAATACTTTAGTGAAGTTTTAGATGTGTTTCATGACACTGACTCTTATGGGAGGAAGCATAGAGAAGGTGAGGACTGCTATTTGAATGTGTCTGTTGCTACAGTAGAACAAATGCCTCCTGTATGTGTGCTTATGTGTATATATACTGTATGTTGTTGTGTGTGTATATATATGTGATTGTGTGTGTGTGCGTGTGCGGGCGTGTGTGTGTGTGTGTAGGGGTGTGCGTGCGTGCGTGCGTGTGTGCATGTGCATGTAGAGAGCAGGTGGGTGTACACCTCTGCTGTGAGTGTTGGCCTGTGAAACAGCTGTCTCAGACAATGTCCCTGACGAAGATGGATGAGACGTTACACTAGGAGCTGTCCACTGACCGGGTACACAGAGACTCCAGCATAAACAGTCTTCCTCCTCCTCCTTTCCTCTTCCTCTCTATTTGTGTTAGGTCCACTGTCAGAGCACATCTCCTGGTTTGGGCTGTGCTATTCAAACACACCAAGGACTATGATTTAACTTCCCAACAAAAAAAGAAATATACAAAACATAGTGTCCCCTTATAAGGTCCCATCTGACATTTTTGTTGAAATTGAGTTATTCATATATTCTTGTTCCCAAATACTTTCTGTACACTTAGGTATGGGTAATTTGTTTAGGTTTACAAGGGCAAAAAGCCATCTCCCCATTCCATTGTGCTCTGAGTGGTCAGAACCTAAATATCTCAGAAAGAACTCAGAAAACAGATTAAACCTTCTAATATATGTAAAAAGTGTGATTTTTTTATGTTCAAAATTTTATGGTAGGCTCTTAAGATAACGCACAAATGAAGACAAAACACAGTGTAAAGATTTAGTAATACCTGTTGAGCAAGTGTATTAGTTTGTGGTCAGAAGAATGTGGTGTGGTGGTCTTCCCTTGTTTGTCCTCAGGTCAGAGTGGACCGTGTTGGAAGTGTTGTTGGACAGGTGCACAAATAAAAAGAGGCAGGCCATAGGAGCAGAGTGCAGAAAGTGCAGGATTCAGGCGCGGGCCGCTAACAAACAAAGTCTTCTTCAGTCGCACACAGCGCCACAATAGAGCCAGTGAGTCCGCCCTGTCACATGTCACTGCCACTCACTTAGCTGCACAGACATGGACCACCGCGCCGAACACACTATACAAGACAGCAAGGACGGGAGGCAGGGGGACAACAAGAGGAGCCGAGCAGCAATGTTTGAAATACATCACAAGAAAATAAAGCAAATCAGGCTTTTGACACGCTAAAAGGATTGGACTAAGATGTAGTAAAGGAAGAACCCTGGTTATGTTTGCATGTACACCAAAATCTGATCATTTTCTGGTTTCTAGAGATTTTGGAGATTAGATTATTGAAATGTCATGCAAGCAATGTAGCATCTGACGCAAGTAATTGGATTGCTTTCTTATTGTTCACACCTGTGCAGGTTTTAATGAGGAAATTTATGAAAAAAGAGACAAACTGATGAGCATAGTTTCAGTGTTAAAGATATATTTTAAATGTTTTTATTGCACTGAAAAACATGCATCCGTACTGTGAGTGGACTTGCATCTTGGCAAAACTAATTTATTTGGACTGGAGTAGGGGTCCTTGTGCTTGATTTCATGTAAATATTGTTCTTTTGGCTATAAATATGTTTTCTTTGGTGAGCCAAAGTATTGTTTTAACATTCTATTTCCGTGCCGGTGACATGCCACCTCCAGAAAATATGGTCTTAAAATTGTGCTTTAGCAGTTAAGCACGTAATGCTGTATTTAGCTCCAGTTGAATTAAATTATTTGTTATAATTTATTTGAAAAATAATGTTTTATACTCATTCAGCCCTGGTTGCTCCACAAATCATGCAAAGTGTAGATTTCAGTCTTCATGGTCTGTGAGATGGCAAAGGTTAAACAAATACTGTCTCTGTTATTAATGATTTTTATTTTTTTATTTTTAGCTTTAGAACCTCCTCACTCAGTGCCTGGATCAGTAACCTATACCGATTCTAGTAGGATCAGGGTATTGCTGCTTATCAGATATTTAACTGTCATGTAAATGTACCCATGGTTACATAACACGAATATATTGTTCTCACTCAGTCTTTTGAGGCAGTGGTTTGGTGGGTTACAGTCTTTCTTGCTAAAATACAGCTCTGTATTTCTTTATTCAACTGCATGAACATGAACACACTGTGCACGGCCTCTCTTTCCCTCTAGGTGTGCTGACCAAATGCACTGTACCAAAACAATAAGAGGAACCAGTATTAAGTAGCAAGAAAATAATACAAATTATGCAAATTAATGTAAAAACATAAAATACTATATGGCAAATAAATCAGGTTACAGTCTTCCCCTGCTACAAAATGAAATTATGGGCATTTCAAATAGACACCCATACCAAAAGAGCATACAGCATAACCCAACCTGCACAACAATAGCAGGAGACATGAACCGTGTAAACACAGAAGGCAAAATACCATTCTAGACCAACACAGGGTAAATATATGTTAGAGGTAATAAACACACAATACCCAAAATCCTCAATAAGCAACCCTTCAAGTGACCATGTCCCTGTATATACAGTATGTGGCCAGCAAATTCTGGGACACAACAGGGTGGACAATGGTTGAGGACTGGGGCTGGGGAACAGGGGAGGAAGGAGGGGAAGCAGAGAGAACAGAAGCCTGAGGAGAAGGTCGGAGCACTCTGAGGAGTAGTCTCTACTCCAGGTGCTGTTTCAGGCTGCCTACTCTGTGTAGGCACATGTGGTGGCAGGTTGAAAAGGCAGAGCCCCTGACAAAGCAGGGTGCTGATGAAGGAGTTTTGTCCAGTTTGGCTGAAAATGTCTTTTCTATATTCCCAAAGTCCTGCAAAGCTAGTTTAAAAGCTTTGAGTCCTTTGTGGTGTACAACCCATGTCAGTGAGTGGGCTTTTCTGATGCAACTTTTGTGTGAGTTGCGAGCTACATCATCAAATGCGTATGTCAATCAGGTAAGAAGAATAAGCTGCAGATGTACCTGGTGTAGGTGAGGTCACACTGGGACAGTTGAAACCAGAAGTTTACATACACTATATAAAATACACACACGTATTGAAATATGTGGGTAATGACACACTCAGACCAGCTACTGAAGCTGTAAGAGTGTGTCATTATCCACAGTGAAACGAGGACTGTACCAACATGAACTGAAAGGACACTCTGCAGGAAAAAGACATTACTCCAAAAGAAACATAAAAAAGACAGATTACAGTTTGTAAATGTGCAGGGACAAAGACCTTCATTTTTGGAGACACGTCCTGTGGTCTGACAAAACAAAATTTGAACTGTTTGGTCATAGGAAGCATTGTAATGTCTTGAGGAAAAAACGGGAAGCTCGCAAACCTGAGAACATCAACTGTGAATTACGGGGGTGGCAGCGTCATGTTGTGGGTTTGTTTTGTTGCAGGAGGGACTGGTGCACTTCACAAAATAGATAGAATCTGGAGGAAAAAACATTATGTGGAAATACTGAAGCAACATCTCAAGACATCAGCCAAGGAGTTAAAGCTTTGGTGCAAATGGGTCTTCCTAAAGGACAATGACCCGAAGTATACTGCCAAACTGGTTACAAAGTGGCTTAAGGATAACAAAGTCATCACAAAGCCCTGATCTCAATCCAATTGAAAAGTTATGTGCAGACCTGAAAAGGCCTTTAAGATCAGCTGATCTGAAAACTTCAAAAAGTTTGACTCTTAAGATGGTCACTCAAAGTATGGCTGAAGAGTACTACATCATCTAAATACATTAAGTACTCTTTCCTATGCAAGCCACGAAGGACTAGTGCCATAAGTCTTTGGAATGTCAGGGGAGCTTTTGTCAGACCCATCGGCATAACCTTAAAATGATAGAGGCCACTCCCACTGTTGAATGCTGTTTTCTCTCTGTCTTGTGGCTCAAGTTCCACATGCCAATATCCACTTGACATGTCCATGGTGCTGAATCAACTGGAGTCTGACAAGTGCCTGTGCTGGTCATGGCAAGGGGTAAGAGAAGGTGGCCACATTAAGCTTACGGTAATCTATACAGAATATATAGGTACTGGGTACCATTTCCGCACCAAAACAATCAGAGAGGACTAGGGGCTATAGCGCTCCTCAATAATGTCCTGTTTGAGGAGCTGCTGCTCACATGTTTGGGGCAGCCACGTACGCCTGACGTTTAATAGGATGGGTGTCAACAGTCTTGATGCTGTGCCTAACCAAGTCAGTTTGGCCATTGTCCTGATTGTCACGCCACACTAAGATAAGTATAAAGCCTGAAGCTTTTGTTTCTGGTCAGCAGAGCAGAGTCATCTAGGTTAGCATCTGGCAGTAACTGCTTATTGGACTCAGTCGGGGTTGTAACTGCTTCTACATTTGTCTCAACTATGCAGTAGTCATTGTCTTATCTTGGCAAAAGGGATAAGTCACCTACTTTAATGTCACTGGGTACCTATAAGTCCAAGGGAGCTGGGTTTATGACTAACGTAAAACAACTCTGCCTAAGCTGAAGCAACAGTACATGTGGATAGTAATCCTTGGAAACTAGGTGGTCCTGTTTCAGTAACACTTATACACTCAGTATCAAAGTCTGGCACACCAATAGTGGGTTTGACTTTAGCTAGAACAGTCATTTGTGACATTGCAGGCACAAGGAGTGGTGTCACAGTAAAGACATAGTGACTCAAGGGAACTCTCTCTGTAGCAGACAAAAGTGGAGCTCTGGCATGAATACCAGTCTAATATGCTGTGTAATATTCCTGACTAACTGAGCATCTCATTGCCCTAAGCTCATGTTTACTGAAAGAGTACCAAGGTTTTGTAGGTAGACAGCAGTCACAGCTCTAGGGACAACTTGAGGTTGCTGTAAAGTTTTTGTTCTCAGAGGGAATGGACATTCTAAACGGTCCACTAATCAGTGAGATGTCTGAACCAGAATCTACACTTTAGTAGCAACATTTTGAATAATGGCCAGTACATTGCAGGTGAATGTCTTATGTGTGGTTTGTTGTACTGATCTGATGTGGGCCTTGTCACTAGAAGCAGACACTTGCTCCTTAGTGTCTACTGCCACTCTTTTCCCTGACTGCAGTGGTCTTCACTAAAGGTCACAAGATGGTCTCTGTCTATCCCTGCTTGAGCGTGCTGCGGGGATCTGGGTTTACCTGTGTCAAAAGTAGAGTCATGGTCTTAATCATGCTAAGGGGAGAGCCTGTCACCATGGTGATGAGAAGGACACCATCTGTCTGGGCTGTGGGGCCTGGAGTACCTCTCATAGCTGGAGCGATGGTCCCAGTAAAGAGGAGGAAATGGAGAAGGTCCTGAAGACTGGCAATGATCACGATGGTCTGGTGAGTGCTGATGGTTGTGGTGTTCCAGTGATAGCCGACGGTCGCGGTGGTCCAGGGAGTGCCTGAAGAAGCCATAATTGCTGTAGAAACTGCTCGGCTGGTGATAGGTGTAGAGGAACGAGGTGCGTCGACACCTCTCTGCTGTAGTCTTAAAGCTTCCTGTGCATATTCCCACTTACATTCAACTGCCAGCGCGTCTTCAAATGTAGCTGCACCATGCGTGTGACATTTTGATTAAAGAATGGGGGCAACAAATTTTCACGAACGTTCCATGGCAATGGCATGTTATGGAGAGCTCTCCATAGTTTCTACAGCATAAACTTCTAATGGTTGTGTAGGTAGGTCCTGTCAAAAAAGACGAAAATGGTTACAGTTATGTTTTTTGGTACAATAGCTGTCACAAGTGTAGCACATAGCAGTAACAGAAATACAACCATTGCATATTAAGGTAAAACAAGCTAACTGATCAATGCAATATGTCCTCCCTGATGTGCTATTAAAGAATATTTCATGTTTTGTTATTAATAAATCAATTTTCTTTTGGAAATGTAAGGATTACAGTCAATATTGACTTGTCTACCTATGAAATTATGATCTGTTTTCAACAGTTTGCTTGAAGGCGAGGGAAGTGTACAAAGAGCCTATAGCTTGTCTGTATATAGGTGATATCTTTTATAGCACGAATGGCCTATAGTGTCTAAACCTAACAGTGCTAAAACCGTCTGCACTGGTGAAAGACTCAGAAACTGTTGGTGGATAAAGCGTGTTTGGACTTGTGTTATATATGAGCTGTTGCTATGTGCTGATTCCTGGGTCAGCTAACCGTGCCCTTTTTCTTCCATTTACATAACATTAGCATACAGGACACCTTGTTGACAGAGACAAATGCTAATTGGCTTGTTTCAAATAACAAAGCTAGTCTCCTTGCAAACACTACTTGACATCCTTAAATTAAACATTTCTGTGCATTTTTTCAGTCATATTAAACTACTTTTAAGTTTGGCCCTGTTGTGAACATAGTACTGTCTATTTTAATGTTACTTAAGTCATGTCTTTCACGTCCTTTCCTGGCTTCATTACTGCAGACAATAGCAGGGCTCACTTGAAAATATTCAGATAAGGTCAGATGGTCTCTTTGGATTAGACTCAATTATAAGAATTGTTTATTCATCTGCAAGACTCTTGATGAGAAATTACTTCTTTTGTTGCTTTCAAATCTTGACCTATATAAGGATGAATAAGAGATGCACAAATAATGTCTTTTCCCCATATTTGATGGTGGAAGCTGTTCAAGTAAATGTGATCATAATTATGTACACTGAAATATTAAACCATTATTTAAAAAGTGTAGAGGGGTTGTTTTATAAAGTAAGATTAAAGCGTATTTCTTGTATACATATTACATGGTTCAGCTGGAAGATTCACGTGTTTGTGGATTCATCACAGAACTGGATGTCATACTGTTTTAAGTCAATATTATACACTTCTCTCTCATACTGGCATAGCCCTCCACTCAGTCTGTCTCTGTCTCCCTTGTCTCCCTTCCCCCTCCCCCTTTGTCTCCACCTCCCCACTCTCTCTTGCTGTCTCCCTCCCTCTCTCTGTCTCTCTTTCTCATTTCTCCTCCTCTTTCTCCCCCTCTCCCTCTCTCATACAGCTGCTGATGTGAGCAGGGCCTTGTGCGACGGTGGCGGCTGTCTATTTACTCCATTCAGGGATTCACTTGAGAGGCCACAGCTCAGATAAATTCACTCAGCAGCAGTGCTCAGTGGGACCCCTCTCTCACTCTGTAGGCTGCTCACGATCCGCACTCTCATTACATTCTTTGTGTTCTCATCGCTTTGCTTAATTTCACTTTTTCTTGGTGCTTGGCCTTCATGACTGCGCCGTACTGTGTTTCAAATCACTCTAACAGGTCTAACAGAGATTAACATCCACAATCTACATTAAACTCACCAGTATTCTGTTTCTAACCAGATCATTGTTATGTAGTGATTCACATATTCACTTAGGGTTTTCTCAGCCTTCAGACTTTTTTTTTTTTTTTTTTTTTTTAATTTTGGGACTGATACAAAACCTATCGAACCCCTAGAATTGTGAGTAGTAAGAGTGTTGATATAGTGTTGTCATGATGCTCAAATTGAATTATCTGGGTGTTGATTTTGGGGTTCAAAGAGGAAAAAGTCAAGGGGAAAATACATGCAGTTGTAGAGTCTCATTGTCAGAACACATAACACATTCTATACAACTGGAAATCAATCTTGCATTTATTGAGGTGCACATTTTAGGAGCACAATATAAGCAGCATCTAACTCTAAGCTAACACATTGTGAGTTTTGAAACTATAATTATGAGGTGGATTCAATGGACTCCTGCTGTTTCTGTTGTTGAATGTGCTTAGTGATTGTACATTGTATAAGTGCACAAACCCTATGTCAGCAGCAGGCAGCGTCCTGCAAGAGCTCGACCCTAAATAAGGACAAGCAATAGCTTTGTGTTTTGGCAACACAACGTCATTATTTCTTGTATCTGGGATTTGCACAAACACCACAGAGCACAAGAATTTCTCTATTTTCCTCTTGTCTCCCAAGCATTTCATCATTGATTATTCAGTACATTATCAAAGAATGGATGTATTCCTCTGATGATGCACATATTTTTGTCGGCGCAGAAAACCCACGACTTTAGAAATACAAATGGCAGAAGAGGACACCTGATCTAGTGTTGTTCTTTCTTGAAGGAGCATGAATAAAACAGGAGAACGCTGCAGCAGCACCCTGACACTATCACCCTGAGTTTGGACTTGCAGGTTTCAGTCTTCTCCTGGACCGCAGAATGCACACACACACATATATACATACACACACACACATACATACTCATGCTCACTTGTCAAGCCCTTTGCAAAGTCTGCCCGAACCTAAATGTATTTCTGATTGTGTTCAATGCATGATCATATTTGGAAGGTATCATTTTGACTGTCTGCCAAAACAATATGAACACCTGTGTATTAGTGGCCAGTATAAATCCTGCGTTATGCCTGTGCATGTGTCTGTGCACGTGTCTGCGCACATGTCTGTGTATGTTCCTGTAACGCAGTGCAACAAACTATAATATTTGATCCATTTTGACAGATACTTTGAGATGCTCTGACACCTTAACAAACCTGCTCAAATTCTTAGACTTGACCATTTTTCTTTCAAACCCACAAATTGCCCCATACTATTTATTTATTTATTTTTTTCCAAAATACTTGTACAATAAAGACATAACCTCTTTCTTGAGTGGACTCTAGCTCTGCAGACTTGAACTTTTTATCTACAAATGAAACTTCACCTCAGTCCTGGACACATCTGCAGCCTGTCCATCTGTGGAGTAAATCTCTCCATCACTGAGGTTCTCCCCTAGAAGGAGTATCAAGGACAGGGGATGCTCTGGAAAAACATATCCATTTTATTGTTTCCTATGAATTCCCACTTGTCTGTTATTGACCAATGGTCAACTCTCATTATTTGATTGTCTTGACTGTGTCTGTTAGATTTTCAGTTTTGTAAAACCCTGCAAGCTGACTGCTGCTGGGATTTTTTGCCTGTACAAAAATAAGTTGAGTTGAATTGTGTGTTTTTTGTTTTTGTTTTGTTTTTTGTTTTTTTATTGAAACACTTGTCATGTTTAGTGTGTCTGTTGTATAAAGTGTGTTATTGGTATTGTCACCATGGCCTCAGTTTGTGACGATATGAGGCAGGTTCAAGTGTGTGCTGTGGGAACTTGTGTTGAAATGGGACTTGATGCATCAGGGGCTTATGGGACCAGAGTTATGTCCCGACTGTGAGCCTAGCTTTTGTAGTGTGCCAAAACAAGACAGCCATATACTGTGACACATTGTATCAAAAACATTTGAGCTGAGACTGAGTAGAAATATAGATAAGCTGTATTTTCAAGGTTAGTATTAAACTAGATCTTGATTTTGCATTCATTCTTTAACTGTTTGACCATAGAAACAGGTCTATGGACTTGATTTCTGTGAGTTTTTGGGTTAACTTATATTCATTATTATATAAGCAAATAAACAATGTAAACCCTATGATAAGTCAAGATGAAAACAAGAGCTGAGACATGCATGCTTAAAAGTGCTTTTGTACATAAAATAACAGATAATCTTCTTAAATTCCTCCCTCCACTGCTTTCCCTCCAAAGTATTGACCTGAGTGTAGCAGACTGCATGTGGTGGCGTGTGTTTATGTATTTGCACTCTGAGCTGATCTCCGAATCGATACTTGAAAATCTCCCGGGTTTTGTGCAGTGTTAGTGAAGCGCTTATAAATTCTGAAGACTCAGCTGACTGACCCTGTGACCCTGAAAAACACCCACTGAAAAGACATGCCTGCTGCCATTTTGAGCCTGTGTAAACAATTGCATAGTACATGGGGAGGGGAAGGTGCTGTAAGAAGTGTGCAGGGCTCTTAATAATTGATTCTAAGGGATAACCTCCATTCTCACAAGGGCCCATCCCAAAACAACAAATCTATTCTTCACTACTAAGTGTGATGGTGTAAACACTGTTGGGGGTTAGTCAAAAATAAAATGCATTTTGCTTCACGACCTTGGTAACAGAAATCACAGCAGACTTTGCACATAAGGCCTATATTTAACCTTATACATTTGAAAACCCTACTATAAATATAATTGCTTTAAATGTACAATGGGACGTTAAACTGGATTTAAAGTTAATTCTGTTTGTCATTCATGACTCACAGCGGGTTCATTCTTTCAATCATATATAATTGTATTGTATAATAATTGTATACCTTGAAAAAATAGACTGGGTCACAACTTCACTACCTAACTTTTACGGTGAGGGGCGCATCACCTGCTCTTTGCATGAAATATTATTGTTGTATCTGAAATGTTCCACAATATGGCATAAAAAAAAAAAAAAAAAAAAAAACGTTATTTCATATTGTCAACATAAAGATTTTGTCACTTGTAGACTTACTCCCAGTGGGAAGAGGAACCATACCTTTTACTCAAGTAAGAGTACTGTTACTTCAACAAAAAATATTGCTCAAGTAGGAGTAAAAATGTGCTGCTAGAAAAGTTACTCAACTGCAAATAACTACATAAATGTAATGAGTACTAGCCACCTCTGCTGTTAGCTGGCAAACGCACGTTGGCAGTGACATATTATTCATCACGCATGTCTCTGTGTAATTGCTTATTACGAACTCTCTAACTAAGAGTCTGGAGTCCTGCTGGCGAGCCCTCCAGACACGACCAGCAGTGGAGCTTATAAAATATGCTTGTTTTATATTTAAAGTTCAACACGGACTTGCTCCTCCTCCGCTAAAAGACTTTATCAAATTAAAGACTGTGACTGGGATGGGAACTAGGGCCACATCTCGAGGAGATTGTGATGTACCACACAGACGCACAAAATTTGGACAAACCGTGCTCTCTGTTAAAGGGACTCATATTTGAAATAGTCTTCCTCTGACAATAAGAGAATGCTCATCTCTGTCCACATTCAAACTGCACCTTAAACTGTGGCTGAATGAAAACCAGGTCTGTGAGCACTTTTAGCTGCTTTTATAGTATTTTTGTAATGTCTATGGTGTATTTGTTGTCTGTGTACCTGCCTAGGGACAACAGATGGAAATTAGTATTTTTTTGCTATAATCTGGCATATTTACACTGTGTTTACAGATGTTCATTAATATGTGCTGTCCCTATCAAATAAATAAATAAATAAATAAATAAAAGCTTCATCTGCGCGCCTTTATATATTTAAAAGCAGCACATTAGAGCCCTATACCCCCCATGTAGCTCTCTCTCTCTCTCTGGGACTATCTCTCTCTTTCTCTCTGTCTGTCACTGTCTGTCACTCTCTGTCTCTTTCTCACTTTTTCTTTCTCTCACTCTATCTCTTTCTATTTCTCTCTTTTTCCCTCTGTCTCTCACTTTTTCTTTCTCTCAGTGCTGCCTTGTGGTTGTTCTGCACTAATCCCTCTAAAAATCATTGACCCCAGCTCCCTCCCACCTCCACCAGACCCAGTCCAGAATAAATGAGTGTGCATGTAGTCGGAAATGTTTTTCTCAATAGTTTGGTGTAATGTGGCAAATGTGAGAATTGGCACGCATTTGCCAACATTGGATTTCAATAAAAAAAAAAAAAAAAAAAAGAACTTGTCAACTGGACTGAACAAAATTCAATTATACAGTTCTTTCTTGTGCATATTAAAATGTTGGGCCCCCGGATGGCTGAAACTCGGACTGTACCAGATCAGCGGACAATCATTCACTCAACTATGGGTCATTTACAGATGTGTTTGAACAGCATCAAACTATGACAACATACAACTGTAAATTTAACCCAACACTGTCTTTCTTTTGAACAGGCGCAGTACAATTCTGCTCCTCTGCACTCCTCTGCAAATTAAAAACGGCTCAACATTGCCATCATGAAAAGTGCAGGAATCCAAGAAAGTGCATTTGAATGGTCTTGACAAATGGCTCCTGCTGTTCACAAGCTGTTTTCCTCCACTGCACTTACTGTAGCTGTAATGGCCGCCATTTCTTGTATTATTCAGTAAGAATTTATCTTTAGCCTTCATCATTTTAAAACTCACCTGACTGGGCCTGTGTGCCTTGGACGGAGATGTAATCAAAGCCATTGTGCACAACAGCAAAACGCAATAAAAAAAAAAAGAAAGAAAGAAAGAAACCTCTTTGTTCTTTTGTATTGAAGGTTCATATTCTTAAAAGCACTTTAGTTTACAAAAAAAAAAAAAAACAAAAAAAAAAAAACTTCTCTATAGTTAGAAACTTCTCTACAGTTTACTGAAAAAACCAAAACCAAAAACATTTGGCATTGATTTTTTTTTTTCTCTCAGTGTACAAATGTGTGATCAGATTTGCCTTGAACAGACTAATGAGAAAAAACAAAAGAGAAAAGACAACAAGCTATTTTATACATAACATAAAGATGCATTTTATTATTTTTACAAAAGTGGAAGGTGTATTTGTGCACTTAACTATAACTTTTTACCCAATTTCTCCACGTAGGACAATTTTAAAGTCATTGTTGACAAATATTGGTTAGTGCCACAGCAGCAAGTCAAATACCGGATACGGCTCAAAAAAATCCACATCGGACTGGAGGTGTCACGATAACTGCAATATTGCAACACCGCACAAGGGCTCAAGTAACCGTGGTAACCGCATTTTTCATTTTAATGAGGTTTCACGCACAGGCCTGCCCCAATTTTACTATTATAGCATAGCATAATAATATATCTTTGTAACTCGTCTCTAAAAGTACATTTAGTGAACAGAAGTGGCTATTGTTGACAGCATCACACGTGCATGTCTGTCACTCATGCCCGGCTGTTGTTTTATAGAGCTATTTTTCAAGTGTAACTGCAGTTTGCATGTATTATTATGGGTCTGTGTGCTGTGCTGCATACACCGCACACCCTGGTGCTGAGAAAGGTACTGCAAAGGAAATTGTTTATCTGAGACAGCTTTACATCAGACTATCACTAAATCAAATCTCAACATGTGTTTGCTGTAACGTATGGACTTTTATTTTAAGGTGAAAAAATGTCCCTTAAAGCTCTAATGCCTTGGACGTCCCTGGGTGTCGCTCGAAGTCTATTGATTCGGCTCTACTTAAAGAGAACACATGTTGTTCCATTAATGTTTGCGCTAACAGCTGGGTCCCACTGATGCCGTGAGAATCAGGAGTGTGCAGCGCTGACATCACAGACTCATGCTGTGTGCAATGCTCCCTCTGCCTTTCCTGTTGGTGTATTTTATATACGAGACACAAGATGAGGTTTTCTGAGATTATAAATTATGGCAGAGTTTGTTGATTCTTTATTTATGCAGTGTAAGGTTATTATTATATGAAGTTTTGCCATCTGTGTAAACATTTTACAGTTTGAAGTGGTAGGAACCTAAAAAGCCAGCCATATGTAAACAAAAGATTTATGCAAGTTATTTTTCTTCTGTGTTCTTTATAGAGACCAACTCATATGCATCAACCATGAAAAAAAACAAAAAACATGTCCAATAAACCCAATCCAGAGGGCTGATGAGCTCTACCCATATTTTTTGGACCGATATGTAGGGCCCATTTTGGTCACTTCCCCCAAATTATATAGTTTGCATTTTCAATAAACTTATCCACAATCCTTTTTTACTATAAACCGGATAAAAGAGTAGTGTACAGTTGTCCCACGCTATATCGCGGTTCACTTTTCGGGGATTTTTTAAAATGCAATTTTACATTGCATTTGCAGTGTCTGAACATGCATTGTGTTCTGCGTCCTGATTGGCTAAGGGACTGTAGACCATTGTCAGTTAATCTCTTCTGTGCTGTGTCTCCTGTACAGCTCAGTCAAATTTACATAAATGTTCGATTGACACTACAGCTGAGTGGAACCAGGACGAAGAGGCGCGGTCAGAGGAACTGTGAAGTACTCATGAGTCACTATGAATTAATTAAACAACAGAGAAATGTGAGAAAATGTTAATGCCTGTCTGAGAAAAGTGTATAAAGTGTGTGGTGAGGGTTTTTACAGCTGCAAAACATATAGAATAATTGTATAAAATAAAGCTGATACTTCGAGAGTTTTGCCTATTGGGTGTTATTTTGGGAACATAACCCCCGCAATAAACCAGGGACCACTGTACTCACTTTTCTGCAAACTTAAATTGTTCAGATATATTATTTATGCTCAAGCCAAACAAAATATCGGTCTCCTCTGAAGACTTAAGGCCGTTAGCCGTTGTGCTAAAAAGTGCAAATATCTGCCAACTCTAGTTTTCTCTAGTTTTTTATTCCTTACACCAAAGTGACTAAGTGAATCTGTACATCACATTAAGGACCACTGTGGTTGCCTAGAATTCTACAAAATGCTATCAAATGTATTGATCTGGCATGTATTCAATTATGGGAGTTATTATGGGAGTTTATACTGAAGAAAAGCATAGTTGTTTTTGTGGAGATTACGTCTCTTTTTGTCTCTTTTTTTCAATAGTTTTAATTATAGACGATATACTCCATATTGACATTTCAAATATTGCACAATTGAAGTTTCTTTAATTTCCCTTTAACTGTAACCCACATTACAGTTTATATTTAATGCAGTTCAGATCCAAACATAAACTAATTTGAGGGAGCTAATATGTGAAATACACAAGCTCTTTGAAATCCGTGGAGCTGGTGGGTGTGCACAGTGAATTAGACATATACTTTAGTCTCATTATTAGTTTTTGTTGTGCTTCTTCACCATCTTGGCTCTTAGATTGTGTGAGGAGGAGGTCACTACAGAGGTGAGGGTGTTAAAGACTGAGGCTGATTTCTATTTCTGTGATAATTATCTGGAACATGCTATGGCCAGAACAAATGATCCAGTATGCCAGAGGTGTATGCAGAAAATCTATAGGCTTATGTGTTCAAGAGCTGTTATCCTTCATGGTTATTAAAGCAAATTCTATGCAAAAACATGTTTATTGGAGAAAGGTTTTGTGCCAGATGCCCTTCCTGAGTTACTTATGTGGGCTTGGCACTGACAACATGATTTTATTCTGCCGCAGTGGAAATTAAAGATATCTTGATTATCTGTTAGAGCCGACAATGACGTTTAATGGCTCAAAATATAAGTAACAGTCTAGTCAATTGGATGAGTTTATGCGAGCAGCCCTTTCATAAAATGGTAATAAATGACTCCCACAATTTACCATTTACTTTCCACATTGTGAATCCAATTGATGTGACCACAGATGGAGCTTTATTAGCAGATAAATGTAGATGATGCCTGTCTTTGCCCATATAGCTCAATAGTTTCTATATAATGAGATATAAACTAATAGAGTTGTTTGGCAGTCTTATTTGTTCTATTATTTATCCCCCGCCTGCTGCTATCGAGACACAACACGCTCTCTTCATTTAAATAACAAAGTTGATTTCTTGATTAATGACTCACTTGAACTGAATTGAAAAAATAAAAATAAAAAAAGCATTATACGTCCTTTTTTAAGTACCATGCACTTTGAAAACTTTTCTAATCAGAGTTTTATCCCAGGTATCCATTATGATTGGCATAGAGCGAACGTCTCCATCCAGACCAGACAGTTTTGTGCTTGCGTCTAATTCAGCTCAATGCGCTGGTAATTAGCTGACCGAGGGTGTCTGAGGCCCTGAAAGCAGACGTGACCATGAAAAGCATTTGCTTGTTGTGATCGCCGACACCAAATGACAAGTCATATCAGGTAAAACACCTGATTTACCATATCTATTTTATGAATAACTTTGCACTGACACGTTTACTGACATGCAAACAGTGGTCTAATGGAAGTACAAACTATATTTAAATTTACCAAAGTATTTAAATCTACCATTGATTTGGATCACACCATACTTTGGGCCATGGAAACATAATTAGCGTACCTCTGAAGCACAATACAGATAGCCTAGCTCTAATTCTAAATGATCCAAATAATAATTAATATCAGCTTCAATGTTGGTTGTTGCTGCAGATCCTGTGACATTCATTGAAATGTTGCATTCATTGAACGTGTCAGCAGCCATCATAAATCAGACAGAGCTGCTCTGCTCATTGTGCTACTGTTACCACGGAAACCAACGCTGTGATTTCACAGAATAAAATAAAGTCACTCTTCCTTTGTCAGAAAGTTGCCATTTACTGTAAATGCTTCCAATTACTGAGCATGTCTGAGATTCAGAGCCTGCAGATAATGCCTGTGCACTTTTCTCATGGTTTTCCCCTGAAATAGCGATTTAGACAGTCTATTCCAAATGAGCACATTCTGTCAAACCCGTGAGCGTCTGAAAAAAACAGGCCTACTACAGCAGGAAGAACACATCCTCTGGTTGGACTTTATTACAACTACACTGTAAGGAGCCTCAATAAAGCATGAAGAAATGAAACAATTCACAATTAACAAGTGTGTGGATAGTGTGTGTGAATGATTCAGGCTTAGTGACGACTTAAGGGCTTAGGGCCCACAGTTTGAGTTAGTGTTTTACTTGTTACTAGTTGGAAGATAGAAAGTTACCAAGATTTGTTTTATTTATTTATTTTTTTTCAACATGCATTAGCCTCACCAGTCTACCTGTATAGACTGGTTGAGTAAAAGATATGACATATGTTTTCTTATGTGTTTGACGTGTTTATCACTATTAGGTTTTTTGCTTCTTGCTCACTGCTAAACTCAATTGTCTGCATTATGTTTGACCTTATTCTTTTAGATTCCTTATGTTCCTGTATGAGCATAACCCACTAATATTCTCTGCTCCATGCTCTACTTCCTCTCCCTCCTCGACCTTTGACCTCCTTTCAGCGAGTAGTGCATGCGTGTTATGAGTGGCACACAGCAGGGGTCCGACACTGTGAATAAAACATCCTCTCACTAGGCGTGAAATATTGAGCACACTGCACTGTCTTGTCTATGGCACATGGCTTAAGGGGGCAGAGGGGTTATGGACGCAGAAAATAGACAGGAAAAGCCAGTTGGTTTGGGGTAAAAGTGGGTGAGCAGGCCTGGAGAGTTCACAGGAGGGGACTTTGAGCTAAAAAGTCAAGAGTGATAAATCAGATATAGAAGTTGTTAATAAAGAAGCTTCCTGTTTTTGGTTTGCCACTTTCTTCTGTGTTTCTTTCAAGTCTCCATGACCTTGACAAAGACGCTCATCCTGGCTGGCATGTCAGATCCTTATTTTGTTCTTCGTTACTGCGCTGAGTCACACATGCTTTGTGTGGCTTTATTCACTCCAAAAAATGTTGTCATGGATAGTGCTGTCACCATAATATTGAAAAAGATTTTGATGTTAAGAAAAAAGACTTGAATACCTATTTCAATACCACAGTAGTAAAAAAACAAACCTTTACTTTGACGATTTAAATGCACTTTTCAACAAAAAAGTATAATTTTATGTATAATGCTTTTATGTATAATGCTTATAATGCTTAGTCCTGACTATAACTAGTCAGAAATAAATCACTCTGTCTTATTTATGTCATTTTCTTTTTTTTCTTGTGTTGATACTACATTGAGATGTAGTTTGGATATCTAGTTTTGGTATTAGTTTTATACCTAAAAAAATACATTTTTTTAGAACCATAGTCAGATAGTACAACAGTGCTGCTGCTGTGATGTGCCTTTTGGCCTTAAGTAATGGTTGGTTTTCTTAAAAACACACATTTCCAGGTCAAGTTGTTGGCACAGATTTTGTGCAGTTTTGGGAGACAATTTGTCATTGGCACTGACACCAACAAAGCAAAAACCCGCTGTAGTTGAAAGACAAAATATAATGTGCATGGGCTCCATGCTGGCTGTAAATATGTAATTTTGCCTGTCTCCTCCTGTGTACCACAATAATTGCTACTTTTCTGCTCTGATTGGCTAGAAAGTAAAGGCTTACTATAAAGTGATGGAGTACATCGATTCACATTTGTATTGTTTATTTAGTTCATTGTGTTTTATTTGAACTCATAAATAGCTTCATTTTGACCTGGTTTGACTGAAAGTAACCTTAAAGCCGTATACATTTTGATTGGCATGTGTGGCAGTTGCTATGTAAGAGCGTTCTGAGGGAATTTGAGGGGACTTTATAAAGTTGTCCATCAGCGCTGACACAGACTGGCAGTACAGCTTTAACAGAACAATTGATAGCATGTTGCATATAATGTGTACATTGTGAAGCTGAATACAGCCGACAAAGCGGGGCCTGCGTGTAAGAGGTGGCCCCGCTGGGATAACTGCAGGTCATTGTGAGAGTATCGACACAGTGCTATGACTATTTCTATCCTCCACAAGCACCTATAGGTGGCGCTCACACTCACACACTAATGTTCATGTATATCAGGGGTGTCAAACACATTTTCACCGAGGGCCACATCAGCAAAATGTCTGCTCTCAAAGGGCCAGATGTAAAATAAATCTAACACATTTTTTAACTTGTTAATTAACTGTTTCTGTTACTTATGTTACTTATTACTATTATTACTATTACTTATACAAGTTGCAAATATTGCATAAGCATTTGCCTGGATGTAAAATATGGCTGTGTAACTGTGTATCTCCTGATAAATTAAGATTTTTAAACCATCATACTTTTTAATTTACCCTGTCGAGGGCCACATGAAATGATGTGGAGGGCCACATTTGGCCCACGGGCCTTGAGTTTGACACATGTGATGTATATGGTACTCTTTTTCTCGTTTAAAATGATGCTGTAATAAAAAATGTAATATGTGTAGTAATATGTTTGTGCTCGTTCTACCTGCGCTCATCTCTGCAGAGGCTCAGAAAAGTGCCACAAAAACACTGCTTTTCAATTCCATTAGGTTTATACTTTCTCTACAGGCAATATAGACGTCACTGTGATTTCAGTTATCAGTTCAATTATTATGTCACCAATTTCTCTGCCTAATCATTCCATATGACACAAAACATTCAGCAAATCAGGACCAATATAAGCTGCTCATATAGCAAAAATAAGTACTAAATAAAATACAAGATTTGATTTATTAATTATTTGGCTTTTACTTATTAAAAACTAATAAAAATGACTTTCAGTATTTCCTGAATACATACTTTCATAATTATCAATTAAGTAAAAAAATGTGAAGTTCCTCCTCCAAAATCTTAACTCTGCTCCATAGTCTTGCATCTTTTACTGATGCAAGACTGTCTTCCCTCTTTGTTCAGAGATTCTGTCATTTTTAATGTCTGTATGCTTAAAAATATTTGACTAATTACACAGCCATAGCGCCAAGTATGTTTGTTTAAATCTAGCTCCTTCTTTGGCTCCTCTTTTGTGTAACAATAATATAAAAACTGTTATCCACACCATTATGTCTGACAACATTGTTCCCTTCCCTATTGTAAGCAAAATTACATTTTTCACAGTGGAGACTCGATGGATTCACACATGAGCAGACATTCATTCTACAATGTTTATACACTACTTTTCACACTTTGGGTAATACAACTATTTATGAGCGAATCACGCAATACAGTCTCATCATCAGTGATAACAGAAAGCACTCACACAGTGAATAACACTTTTTTCATAGTAACCTTTCAAGACGTTCTTTTCAAAGAACTAAATATTCCGTCTATAAAATGTGCTAACCCTGTAGTTTAGACTTCTACAAACATGCCTTGAAATGTGTCAGATTCTTGCATGTACTTAGTGGTCTTATCTGGAATGTAAATGCTCCTGGGCGTGTTTAAAATGTTTATTGTGTACTTCATTGAGTCACAGTCTCCACAGTCGTCAGAAATGAATGGACGATGTATATTTCCTCCAAACTGCAGACATGCTATAGGAAATAAAATGAACATTAATGTTGGTGAGTTTGTCATGGGTTAAATAATGTGTTGGATAAAGCTGCATACTCTGGGTCAGAGCAGAAGCACATAACAAACATGGACCATGTGATCAATAACAGCATGTTCACACAGAGGTGGATCATATTGGAATTCTTATTTTTGAGATAAAACATAAAACTGGAATAAATTGTCTATAATGAAAAAGTATTTTAAAGTGTCCAGAAATGAAAATAAAAAGATCAGAAATGTTCCAAATACAGATTTAATGTGATATTTCTGCACTTGTGTTATTTTTTACTGTCCATTAGCGTTTTGCACCATACTTGAACTAAGGCATTTACACACACATGTGGGCACATTTCTGTTGGACTCTAAAAAATATTGAGCTATTCCTTTCTATCAACATTATCCACCTCCTAAGTTTATAGTTTATAGTGAAAAAACACATTGGCAGAACACATTTTTGTGATTATTTCTGATGCCTCTTAGTTTAGTCTTCAAAGCCCCGTGCACTAGACACCTGTTGGCTGGTCTAAATCATGTTTCCCCACAACTCCATTAGATCTTTGAGGATAGTAATTACACGAGTCCTTTAATGTGATTAGAAGCTGCTGTGTTCGCGTTTGTGGTGTCAGCGTCTGCAGTAATGCTACATAATGATGCTAGATTTGATGCGGCTGGACACTAGATTAATGGACTCCCCCCACCCATTACCCATTAGGAGTAGTTAACAGAGGTGAATTGACAGAAAACACTCCCAAGCCCCACAAAAAGGCAAAATCATCGACCGACAAAAATGGCTACGAAATGCAGAGATTTTCTTTCAGCTGAAATAAAGAGAGATGCAAATAAGTGTGTGTTTAATAGATTGTCTTTAGCTTGTTTTAGATATTGGCAGGCGGCGCTGTTGAAAGTCACTGAATGAGAAATCCAACAGTCAAGCCATCTGTGCAGGAAAATGGTGTCCAAGAAAGTGCAAAATGGAATCTTTATTAAATACATTTGACTCCCCAAGTGAAAATGGTCCTTTCTGAAAATGTATCTCAGAATAGTTGCGTGTATTGGAGGTGTTTAATCGTCACATTTTGCTAAATAATAAAGTTATAATGCATTTTTATCACTTCCATTTCGAAGATAGTTATTCTGTTAGTGACCAAATGTACTTCATCTGTTGCCATAATATTATGACTGACACGACCATGTGTGCCATATACAGTGTGTGTCTGTTCTCTTAGCTGGCATCCCCTGGTTATACATGTTTATATTCACTTACAATTCAAGTAGATCTGGTGTTTTGACTGCATACCTCAAGCCTTCACAGCCGCATATTTATAATTTAACAACAATTTCATTAACCAGAGTAAAATACCTCTCACAGAGCTCATGTTACGCTATTTTCTGATCTGGTGTAGTATGGTATGCTTTTATTTGGACAGGGACAGTGCACAACAATACATTGAGTGGTGCCAGGTTATAGCGAAAATACTAGAATGGATGAAAGACCTGTAAACATATGGTATATACATCTAATACAACACATCTCGCCTCTCAAATACACCATTTCTAAAAACATCCAGTTCACACACACACATACACACTTAGCCATTTCTTTGTCACATGAGCAAATTTTTGATAATGTTGTTTCCTCGTCACAAACAGACCTGGAGTTGTGTTTTGTTCCAATCACACATGTTAAGCTGTTATATTGTTCTCAAAAACATACCCGGATGTTTGAGTAACACTTTATTATTAGTCTGTAACATCTCCACAGCTCAAAACACTCAGTTCCACCTTGTGATGTCATCATGTGATAATACAGGACGTGCTCCACTATTTTTAAACTCCGTACGCCTTCACTCTGGAATTGCCAATCTCTACTGAACTAAAGGTTAAAGGAAAACTACTGCGTCATGACATCACAAGGTGGAACAGAGCATTTTGAGCTGTGGAGATGTTACAGACTAATAATAAAGTGTTACTCAAACATCCGGGTATGTTTTTGAGAACAATATAACAGTTTAAATCTCGCAATTCAGTCAATTTTGCGTAATATAGAACCTTTAAAGCATGCCTTCAGATTGTACTTGTGCTTTTGGTTAGTTTAAATAAATAAATAAAATAATAAAAACACAATTTGATACAGAGTCCGTGACAGTAGTAATTGACTTGGATGTTGAACGCCACACTCAGAGAAGCACATTTGCAAAACATCTGTTGGTTATATTATATTTGGCTTTTAAGTGACTAACAGCTGTCCCCGTGTTGCTTTCTCATTATGAAGCTATTGATTACACTACACCAGCGTTACACTGTGGGCCCGATGAGCAGACGCCACAGATGTTTGGGAACATCAATATGAGATTCACTATTTAATGATTACCGTGTTTTCATTGAGGCTGTAATGTCCTTCTTTCCCCATTACAGATCAAAGTGCTTTACTTTGTGTGGTCGTGCATAACAACAGAGTCACGGTGGATGGAGAGCTGATTTAAAAGAATCATTTTAGGACTAAAGAGGATGATTTGTGCTCGTCTTATTTCATTATGTGTTTAAGAAGAGTTTTTGTTTTGTTTTTTTCTATCAAATGCCAATAACGAAAATATTTGGATGTCCCATGAGTAATTAAATAATCCACTGCAAACTTTGAATATCTACTAGCTTTATATCTGAATGTTAATCCTGAATGAGTTGTTCTGAGTTGCTCAGATCTAACTGCTTATTTGCCCAAGGTTAGTTCATTTGTGTTATAACATGTCTGCCTGGCTTTAAGAGAATTAAGATGGAAACGAAAAAGTGACCAGTGGGGCAAATACACTGCCTGGCCACAAAAAAGGTTGTTTTTTCTGCCACATTTCTTCCTCGAAGCTGATGGGTCCCCATTAGAAATGAGAAACATACAATTGAAATAAATCCGAAATCTCTTGTAGCACATAAACTAATACACCTAAAAACCAAAATAACCCACGGCTAGTGACAGTTTATAGTGACGGATCACACCTGTCGCTCACATGCGCTGACTCCTGACCTCTGTCTCTGCTCGGGCGCTAATGTAGTTTTAAAAGGAACACAGCGGGACACTTCTTTAACAGGGAACACTGCGATCCCATCACTGTTTTTGTATCCAGCATGACTCAAGCACACGACATTATCTGTTAAGTGGAGCCGGTGCTCTGCAGAAAGCCACACCACCGGAAATCTAGTGTCACTCTGAAAAAAGTCAACGCTGAATTTTCCATTACTCTAAACGAAACAAAGCGTTCAACACAAATATTTGAGCAGATAAAACATTACATTTAAAGTAGTGAAAGTTGGACTGACTCGTGTGACTTTTGGCAATTAACATAACCTTACAACATCGAAAACTGTGAGTGAAATACTAATGCTAAGATGCCCATGTTTCACTTGGCCACAAAACCGGAGTTAAGAGATCCAGAGAATGTAGATGAGGAGCTTGTACAGCCTTTTGTGCACATTTTAGATAATCATGCACTGATCCGGATCTGTCAGTTCTGATACTGATTTCGATATTGCAGTTTTAAGTATCTGTGGCTACCCGATATCAACCAATACCAGTGCAAAGACTAAAAATAACATTGATTTCCTTAAAACAAAAATAAAATAAGACAAAATGTGTTATGTAACTGTTATTTATCCCTGAAATAAGTACACAACGACTTTCTATAAATAAAAATTCAAACATTTTGAGCTTTTTGGCCAACTACAACCGGTAAATAGTCTTATTACTTCTGTGTATGTGTCCAACTAGAATATCAGCTGAACCAAAGCACTGTTTTTTTTCAGGATCGGCTCCAACATTCGATACCAGTATTGGATCGTTTCACCTCCACATTTAGACAAAGGCGAGTTTATTTATACAGCACAATCCATACAAAGTCATTCAAAGTGCTTTACAGAACATGAAAGAGGTTAAAATCACAATACAACAAATCAAAACATAAATAATCACAAATAATCATCATAAAATTTAAATTAAAGCAGAAAAGTGCAGAATTAAAACCTTTTAGACCGAAAAGCCTCATTTAATTTCATATAAGAGCCCATATGCTTTCATATTTGACAACTGCTACTTAATTAAACTTCCAACAACAAGAATTCAATCCCAGCTGATGATTGCATACTTGTATTTTTCATTGTGCTTTGATAGCACTTAAGTCGCTAAGTGGTGAGCGTGTGACTGTATATGACATCACAGCGAGCTCCTCTAAACCCTCTTATCCCTCCTCTGGGCCACAGCTTAGAGTAAACAAAAGCACAGGGTGCAGAAAGAAGAAGAGGAGTGGATTATCGACCCTCTACTTTTCAATCCCAAAGAGATCAGACGTCATTTAAACATCAGTCATTCAAGAGGCATCAGTCATCAAAACAACTGCATGGAGGTGGACTGTAAACAATAAATGAATAGAAATAAGTCTCCATCTGTCACACTGTTCACTGTTGGTTAAATGAAGTGTTGCAGATGATGAAAAGTCAATTTGGGGAGTCAATAAAAGCAGCACTATAAACCATTTTGTGTAACTGATGTGGCAGATGTGTTTAAGGTTACTGTTCTTTCCAACAGTTTTACACCAAATTATAAAATGACATATCAACAGTGTCTCGGGACGCTAACCCACTAGATTAAAGCTCGGTTTCTGTTCCATTGATGGTAAGTGGGTGGGTTGCAAAAAGCAGTGGATGTGGAAAAAGCATCTATGGACCTAAGAACGCTCCCCTTTTGGATTAATTGATTTTTTGTTAAGTAAGATGTTAAAGTAAGAGTAACAGTTTGGTGTAGATGGATGAAAGATCTGTAATGTATCATTGAGTAGATCTGTGCACCACTGTCCACGCCTCTCTAGTCTTTTAATACACTCTTGCATCCATGAAAGGCTTGAAATGAACAGGTTAAGTGAGCACCCCCTTTAAGAACTTAGCCCCCATAGCTCCTGAATGCTGAACCTTTTTAATTAGAACTGAATGCCATATTTATTTGTTTTGAAAAGAAAAAGAAATGTGATGGGTAATTCAATTTTGATAATGTTTACACCATATTCCCAGGCCAACTTTATTGACATGTTTTTCTTTTGTTTCTCTCTCTCTCCGGCTGCCTGTCCATCGTCTGTCTGTTACCTCATCACCAGGTAAGACCTATATTTCCTTCTCTCTTTCACAGCTGTGTTTTCTTCCGATCTACTCAGTCTGACAGGTGACCACTAGAGCCCAAATGGATCCATCTAAAAGTTTTAAGTTTTAAAAGTAAAACATTTTAACCAATTTTGTATAAAAAAATCTCATTTTCTCTTTTATGACTTTTATGTCTCTAATTTCCCTGGAGCTGAACCGCTGTACTGTCATAACATCTTGTAATACATTCTTGCGAGCAGGCAAAGTACTAGTAAATCTTTTATTATTGAATTCACTGTGTGCAAAATGTTATTTGAGCAGCATAATAATGAGATGGGCATTCTTTCATTTTCTCTTTTCTAGCTTAGAGACTAAACCTTTCCAAATACCATCCCAAACGGCACCTGTATATATACTGTATATATATATTTTTTTTTTGGGGGACACTGTGCTGTAAATATAGTGTATTTTCATACATTCATTTAACTTAAGTTTTCAAATCAAAATGTCAGTGTATTTATTGTTGTATATTTCATGACATTTGCATACCCCTATGTAGAAATAAAAATGCATTAGCTTTTTCCACACTCTCAAAGTTTGAATTTTCAATTCAAGTTTCAATTAGATGCATTGTTTATTTATTTAGTCACAGGTGCCCTGCAGTAGACTCTCACTCACACTGCACCATGGGCTCCTAAGACCAACACACACACCACATTCACACTGGCAATGTGGGTAAAGAGTCTTACCTAAGAACGACGGTGCTGCCATTGGCACACCACTGGCACCTGGTACTCCCAGTGGTCTCCCATACAAGTACAAACCGACCCAGCCCTGCTTAGCTTCTAAGACGAGTTTGGCAAGGAGATTTGGCCATACAAACAGTGCATGTATACACTTTATACAACATACGTTCATTCACACCAATAAATCACACAGACATACATTACTATCATATAACTTGAATAGGGATTGAATTCTCACCAAAAAATTACTCCTGCTATCCATGGGGTTCAGAATGATTCAAAAATTAGCACCATAGTTATGAACAATTTAAACAAAATATATCATTTGAATGGGGAAAAAGTCCTGAAATTCTCACTTATTACAGAAAGCTGGAGAGTCTGATACAGGTTCCCTCATCATGACATGTGCCTTTAAGTAAACCCTATTCACAACATCATGTTTTATTGCCAAACAAAATCCATAATGCTAAATAGGTACATCTGTTCTAATAACTAAGGAAACAATTCACCACCGCATGTTTTTGACAATGCTTTGAGAGAGATGGCAATTAAATGTGGACCTTTCTGCTCAGAATGGCACTGGTCCAATGTGGGCTTACAAGTCTCTGAGGAAAGGCTCCTCTTTCAGCCTTGCATCTCTTTAACAAGGACAGGCTAGTAAGAGGAGCAGCATCATATCATGCTTTTGTTAGTTAAGTCCAGGAGGTTAGCGCAGCAAGCTTTCAGGGGTCATGTAGGCTGCAGTAAATATCTATAATGGACAATAATAAACACAGACCATATAAGAGCATTGGCTTTGTCAGCAGAACCAGCCATCTTTCATCATCCTTATTGCACCTCAAATGGACAGTCGGCTACTGTCTCCGAGCAAGAATGACCACACCTTTATCATATAGCGACTGGAAAGAGTAGAGGAGAAGCAGTTTGTTGTTCAATGTCCTATCATAGATATAGGAAACATATCTAGTATTATTGACAGAAAAACTAGACCGATTGTAAATTTTGCTGACTGAGCTCAAAACAATGATTCGATGTGAATGTTGGTGTCCTATACTAAATAATAACTTTTAAGGTGCTCTATGTACATTTCCTGGTGGACGGTCCACCCCCTGCTTGTCACAGTTGTTAGGTGCTGGTGCCCTTTTGCTCATTATCTTATATGCACTTTATATTTCTGCTTGTTTTGAGGCGTACCTGGTCACAGTATAAATAGGCCGCCTATCCATGGCGCGCTCTCTCGCATTTTTGCTCGCAGTTCTGCGCACCGCCTCGCCCTTCACACCTGGGGAGCGTGCTCATCATCATGCGCATGATACCTGTTAGCTGTAGTTACCTGTCCTGTTTTCGCCTTTTGTTTGATAAGGTGAGTTTGGAGACGTTTTTGGTTTTAGGTTAGTGATGTCAGCACCGTACCCCTGTACGGGGTTGACCCAGTGCGACATCCTTTTGTTCTGTTTGGCTCATCAGGTCCACCTTTCTTTTGTTAATTTGTTTTGGACATGGAAGGGGATTTAGGGCATTTTAAAGTAAATTAACTTAAACTAAACAATTTCACTTTTCGTAACCCATTTGACTTCTGTGTCCTCTTTGATGTGTTTGATCCACCCGAGTAGTAACACAGTGGAGATGTTCCTTTACCTGGAATGTTCCGCAATATCTAAGTGGAGACAAGTAGGTGATGCCACCTGGTCAAGGAACAGGTCAGATCTGTGGAGAGGAGAGCATGCTCATCTTAAGAACAGTTACATAGTGCATATACCGTTGCTTGAGAATAATATAATAAAATAGCACATACAGTTAACAGGGTTAACCACGCCCACTTCCATAAAATGACATGTTGCTTCTGAGTCCTCTGGCATATGAAAGTATACGGTCTGTGTGCTGAAAAATAACCAATACTGTTGCACATTTTTTGATACAACCATGGCAGGGCCTTTGTAAGTAAAATGTATAGTAGAAATAAGAGATAAACGTACATGCTTTTCAGGCATAGTGAGATATTTCCTATAAGCTTTGTCTGGTGTTGCTGCACAATTTGTCATCCTAGCTAGCTTAATCTGCTGCATGGTCGATAATAGCCCTGTCTAATGTCTAACACACATAATGTACTGCACTCCTGTAGAGCCAACTCCCAAAGCACACACCGCCAAGTGGTAATGGTCTTTGTACTTGACTTCTCTGCATCCCAGTGTCCCTCTGAGGATATACATATATGTACTAACAGCAGTCTACAATATAATCGCCTCATGCCTACATGTCATTATTGACATTATTATGGCACGATCAGGCAAAACATTTGGACCAGTGACATGAACAACATACATACGTTGTCTAAACCTCAAAGTAAACTGTACTTCTTATCATATAAGTGATTGTCACAATTACTCCAGATTTCATTTCTACCAACTTTTATTCACTTACTGTTAGTATGTTGATTATTGCATTTGATTAATAAAGGCTGTCTTATGCTCTTCTATCTCATTTTACATAAGGAGGTAATGAGGTTTCTGATCTTTGTTGGATATACAGCAACATGGAGTTGACAAGATGCAAGTTAAGGTTGAGATCAGCTGAGATTTGACATTCTCAAGTTGGTATAAAGATTATCTTTATCGACCCAAAAAAAGAAGTGTGCCCTCTGCATTTGACCCATTTTGTTGGGAGCAGTGGGCTATCACAAAGTTGCACATTACTCCAGAACTTAAGGTTCATGGCCAAGACTACCCAGCTGAAAGAGCATCCTATTTTGCATACATTTGTGTTTTGGGGAAAATTCAAGTACAGGGAATAAACGTACCTGCATGGGGAGAAAACACAAAGTCTTCGCTCAGAAAAGGCCAGAATCTTCTTGCTGTGAGACATGAAAGCTAAACACTCAGCCTCCATGTTGTAATTATGTGGTCTTTATAATATGTAGGTTGATGAGTGTTTCATTTCCTGTTTGTGTGAATAGAATGACCCACAATGGCCACTTGAGTGTGCAGTACTTTGCCCACTGTGAATATCAGAGGGTTTGGCTCACGCTTTGAATATGAAGTGATTGACATAACCGGCATGAAGATTTGTGTTTGAGTAATACTGCTGATTGACTATTCATTGAGCACAAGCCGGTGACAAGCGGTGGAGGAAGTTTGTGTTTCTCTGTCAGAGTATTGACATTGTCACACACAATGAATAGCATATTGAACGTATGGAGTCGTATGGCAATAGCGCAGAGTCGAAAAACTGTTTAATTCAGCATCTAACTGTCGGCTGGCAGCAAACGGGTCCCTCATTACCCATCAGCCCATTTGCCAGCTGCCTCATCATTACCCACAATCCCCCGACGCCCCCTGTCACTCAAAACACAACCGAAGACGCCGGAAAGTCAATTAATGTGTGTTGTATGCAAGCATGTCTGCAGCCCAGAGTGAGATAAAGACAGGCGAGGTAAATATGGACGGTAAATGTGTCTGAGACTGGAGGGGTCTGATTAGGTCTTTCAGAAGGGGCTTATTACATCATCACCGTGTGGAATGGGTATGTGGTATTAGCTGTTGTGTATTCATCAAAATGAGAAACTGAATACAAAATGGGAAGAGCTGTGTTGGCCATGTAGAAAAGAACAGGACACTCAACCTTTCTTACTTTCCCAAATTTTCCGTATCACCATGGTAATACGGCAAATTAAACTACTATTAATATAACTGATGCTCATGTTGATGCTTCGGCAATTACTGAATTGCTACAATTACTACACTATACTAATCCTTTCCATCTTTCAATCTTCTTTATTCCAGTTTTTGGATTAAAAGTAGTTTCCTTACAAAAATCCCTTTTCAAATCTCAGGATCATACCAAATAAATATTTAATTTGATCTCCTACATATTTCAGAACCAGCTGTTTATGCTAATACCTTCCTCTAACCACTCGATGTGAGATGTAGGTTGCATTTCTCTGCTCCAACATGGCTGGAGTTTGTGTGGGCAGCCGAGAGTGTTTACATCATCCAAAAATGTCAAACGCCATGATGCTCAAGTAAAAGCAAACCAACAGATGATGAGAAGTGTAAGGGTGAGGAGGCTGGAGGGATGCAGGGGAAACTTTGCTCAATGCCAGATGGAGGAGCAGTTGGCACCTTTCTCATTACTGTGGGAATGAATTTTGCCCTATCATTGCATTGCACACACACCTACACACACATATACACACACACCTACACACATATCCACACACAGGGCTGTACCTGCTGTCTGTCTGTGCCACCTGCCCTGCACCTGGTCATCAAAGGCGGACCAGTGTGGACCTGGTCTGACCACAGGAGCAGCTCTGGAGCAGGGTAGGGCGCCGCAGCCATATGCTTTAACGTGGACGTGTTGTGACATGCTGACATTTCTCTTTGTACAGCACTCACGATTTGGTTGGAAATCAGTTTGCTATCATTTAGTTTTTGAACACAACACATATCACAAATGGAGTACTTTAGAAAAAACATGTTTGTGATTGTGTTTGTGATGATTACTGAAATAATTTCTCAGTGTACAGTGCCTTATCTGCACTAAATAACTCTCAAAAACATTGACAAGAGCACGGAAATATAATCCGGCATTAAAGTGACTGCCTATTTTTGCATGCAATAAAGAAAACATTGTTTTGGCCTATTAAAGATATATCAAAATAAGATCACTCTGTGCTGTCTTCACAGCCCATGAACCTGGTTGATGCCCAATCTCCACTCTGGCCTCTGAAAGTTGTGAAATGTGCTTACAAACTGGTGAATAGGAAAGTAATAAATATGTTTGGACTGTTGTAGATAACTAAACTAGTAACTTTTGTACTTACTTAAACAAAAATACTTTTTAAGACAGGCACAGCCCTTTTAAAATGACCTTCTAATATTGACCATCAGTGCATGGATCAGAAACACCATAATGCAGTTCTCCATTCTGGACGTTTGTTGACATGCCAGTGAGCTGTGCCCTGGTCATCGCTGCAGACGGTGACCTGCGGTGAGTGCACTAAATGACAGGGGCACAGATGGGTGAGGCCGCATCACCCTCTGATCAGAGCGGGGCAGCAGAAGGACTGGCTCACACAACACATGTCAGACAAAACTGCAGCAGAGGTATCTCCATAGGCACGCTGGAGACAAGCCACATAAGAAAAAGTCAAAAACATTCATCCCTTCTGTCACTCTGATGGTTAACCATGACAGACAAACACCTGTCTGGGATAATCCATGATAGTTGTTTCTACATTGTTCTTATTCATCTCTGCTCCTGATTGGACAAAAAAAATATGTCTCTGCAGTTGCCTGTATATGCTGATCACGCAAGTTCCAGTTTATTTGCCATGCGCAACTACTACTAGGCACAATAATCACTGAAAAGAGGTTTGCCCCAGCACTTTCTATGTTGAATGCTTATAGTTACATAAATCAACACAATAAATACAATAAATACAAAATGTTCAATAAAATGCAGTAAAATGCAGTCACCTTTACAGTACAGTAAAGGTGACTGCATTTACTAAATGGGAGGGGCATTTAGATGAACTAGAAGAAATAATAGTCAGGTACAAGTCCTTCAGTGGATATTTCGCAGTGAACTAACATTATGTAAATGTTCAGGGCAACTCAATTTTATACAGATCAGGGAGCTAATAGAATGTTACATAAATTAAAATTATCAATTGCTCTGAAGATGAAGTGGCATAATAATTTAAAGTAATAATCAATAATTGTATTAAACTCAGCATGTGTGGATGTCTGTCAGATTGTGTTCTGGGTGTGTGTCTAGACTGTATTCACATAGGGTCCTGGCCAAAATGAATGATTAGAGGTTATTATTGCTTTATTGAATGGGTACAATAGCGGGAAACCAGAACTTACAGTCTAATGAAGTGAATGACCTTGTCTATAGACCATCACCTGCCTGTTTATCTCCACTAATATAGGAACTGACAATGGTTTTAACTTGAACAAAATACAAAATCACTTCTTTCATCGTGCGTCATCGTCGTAATAAGCCGCCCTTTTCATTGTTGCTTTTATCTAAGTTTGTCTCTCTATCGTCTCCTGTGGAATTCCATGGGGTTCAGTGCCGGTATCTTAAACACAATTACAGTCCACAGCTGAGCGGAGGGGCGGGGTCCTCAGGGATGCCTCCAAACAGGAAATGGTCAGGAGGCCGGACTGAGGAGGGAATGGCAAATCCCTAATTCAATTGGCTCAACCTCGCCAACAAGCCCCTGGCGACGCTCACCGTGGAATCAGCTAGAATCAAGCAATGTGGCTGTGATCTCCCCAGACACTTCCTCCCACACGCAGCACACATGCAACATACAAACTGACACAAATGCATCTTATTATACAGGAGCTTATGTAGGGCTGGATGTGCAAGATGCAAGATTTCTCTTCTCAAAACCAGTAAATGCATTATCTGTATTCACTGACGGTGAGTTGAGCAAACATCAAAAGCAATAATTCCAAATATTTCTGTCCCTGCACCTCTGATTCTTTGTAAATTATGACAGCAGGGCACCCTGCTAATGATTTGAATGTGTATGTCCCCGTAGTCTTGCTTGTAGCTTTGAGCACTTCAGATAACTGGGTAAGAGATCGATAGTGCGCCGTGTGTCAGTGATGATGACCCCCAGCTCTTTACAGGCCTGTTATAGGTTAGCCTTTATTACTAAGGAGCCTGAGCACACTCAGCAAGGCCCACACGCACCGCTCTGTCAGAGTTTGTGTGGGATAAAGGCCAATCGATTTGCAACAACACCACATCTTTTAATCCGCGCTGTGGGTGTCCATCGGCAGCCCTCCGAAGAGGCAGCCACCTACTGCGCATGCTTCATTCTATTAGTCTTTAATATTTAATGCCTTGTGGTTAGAACAGAAATAATAATGCACAAAAGATAGCATGTAAGATCTTTTTGTGTAGCACAGCAGGTCAATAACATGATGTCATAAAAACCCTTCTCCATAAATCTAATAAAATACTTGTTAAATAACTCCTAAGCTAAGATCACACATATACCCAGGCTTTGTATGTAGTGCAATTACTTTGTACCTCAGTGTGTCTTTAATAGATCTGGTGTCACACATGTATGTTCAAATCTTCTGCATAAACACTGGTACGTTTCTGCAGCCTCCTCGTCCTCTCTCTGCTCCTCTGTGCCTGCCAGCAGCCTGTGTAACTCTAATGCTTGTGTGAATAGCAGTATTAGGCGCCATACCCTCACTGATAATTGGAACAAAGTGGGGAATCGATGCTGAGGGCACACACACAACAGTACAAATATTGATCCACTCGGAGGAAGGATTTACTTTTGCATTTACAATGCAGCGTCCACATAATCCTGCATCACGCTCATGTGACCAAAGCAAAAACAAATAGCAGTTTCATTTTCAGAGCACATATTTTATACAAAAACACTTTCGTACAGCTCTGCCACCTTCAGTTGGTTTGTCCATCTAAAACAGTGTTTCATTTTAGGATGTGGGATGTGACACTGCTGAATGACAAATGTGTGTGGCTGTCTGTTTCTTGTGGACCAGTACACATGTATCCTCACCTATAGATCAGTATGTTACTTAGTCTTTACATGTGTGTGTGCCTGTAGTGTGCAGGAGGACCACACACTCACTCTGAGCTGTGAGCAGTGCAGTCAGCTCACACAGGCCTATCTCTGGACACCTGCTTTTGGAGCTGTTGCTGTGATGTAGTAAGTCCTTCTTAAAGGACACACACTAGTCTTTATTTGTAGAACTATATAAAAGCTTCACAACTAGCCCCATTATACATGTTCTGAACACAGCTCTCTTGTCATATATTTCTCCTTTGTTCTTAGTTATCATTTTGAAAGTATAATGTAATGCACAGGCCTTCATAGGGTGTACTGTGTGCTGAGTGCAGGCCTGGGCTGCTTTAGCACAACTCTCACTTTGTATGTATTGAAATAACTGACAGATTTGACAGTGTGCCTCTGTGTGACCCGCCCCTTGAACCGCTCAGGATGTTCATTGACTTTATAAATGACTCACTCTGACCTGTCCTGCTTTACATTTCTATTGTTCTAGTCGACTCTGTTAGCTCTGTTTTCTTAATTATTCAGAGTGGATTGTGTGCTAACCACTGGACTTTAGTCTTACAATCATCTATGTATTATTTTGTGTAATTTAGCATATAATTAGCATAATCAGGGTCATGTTTTACTACACTTGGTAGAGTGAGAGTTGCAAGAATCAGTAGTTGTTTTTGCACAGTGGAAGATTATTAAAATAGGCCAAAGTTGATTATCATTTAATAGTGCTCTCCTCTTCTCTTCCAGTTGTTTTGGAGCTCGCTGTATTAGGCTTTACGCCAAATGCCTAAATTGTGTTTTTTTTTGGGGGGGGGGGGTGATCGATAGAGTGTTTGAGAAGCCATTGTGTCCTGACCGGGTGCACTGAGTATCTTTGAGATGCTAATGTTGCTGCACTCATTTAGCACGTAGCCAAAAGATGAAATGCCAACCGCTAATCAGCCGTGTGTGTAGGAGAGTGTGGGAGAGCATAATCCAGGCACTATTAAGAGCTTTTCAGATATTCACAGTGACAATCCCCCTCATTATTTGCCTAGATAACCTATCATATCCCCATCCTGTCCGATAATTGGGCCTTTGTTGGGGAATCCTATGGAATTTAGCGGCAGCCGGGCACTTGTGTAAATCGCATCAGAGGAATGAACAATAGCTGCATTAGGCACTGAGTTAAAAGTACAATTAGAGAGAAGCTGCTGAGAGAAGGGACGGTCCAGCTAGAGATGAGAACACACAAAATGCTCTCATCGAAAATATTTAGTGAAGGATTAAATCAAGTAGCTGGGCCATCACATTAATCAGAATGTTTGAGAAATGATACACCATTTATTTGCTACCAGTTTTCCACTCAATAAACAGAAATAACACAAAACTTCCACTATTGCAAAAAAGAAGTACCAACAATAAATATGGAGCCCAAAAATAAATTGTTCCAACTTTTATATCTTGAACGATAAGTCGATATAGTAATTATCATGACAGACCTACTATGTACTGGAGATAAACTGATTTTTGCACACCCCTAATGCTCAGTTAGATCTTCATTTGTGTTGTAGGGAAGACATGATATCAAGTGTCATGACTATTATAAGAAAAAACACCACGGTTTGGCGATTATTCACGATTATTGACATCATAAGCAACAGAGAGATCCTTTATTTTCTTTCATTTCTGTTATTTAACATGTTACAGAGTGTGACGTTTTTTATGAAATTAAACTCTCCAAATGATAATGCAAATGTTGAGGTGACTAAAACAGCCAGATAAAACACTTTTTACATGAATTGTACTTTGCAGAATCAATTGAATGAAAATAACTTATCTTTTTTTTTTTTTTAGCTCATCACGATTTCCGATTAACCTAATAAACTTGTGTACTACATTTTCCACGCTCTATTGAATTCTACAGAAAGAAAACACATCTACTTCTAACCACTGACCTGAAAGGCTTGTGCATCTAGGTTTGCAGTAGAAGAACAGTACCTCTCATAGTGTGTTTTTAAGCCAACATGTGGAAGCTTGTGTACAACAGACAACAACTCCATGCACTGCTGAGATGTTTGTGCACACGCTACGGTACACTGTGATGTAGAGGGCGGACATATAACAGATGGTACGGACTACCTCCCAGGATAGTAATGTTCAATTATCTGTGTCCAATTTACACCTTTGTAATGGGCAAAGAAAGACAGGCAGAAAGAGCACAGGTACATGGGGGGTAAGTGGACATTTAGAGATTTTAAAGTGATGAGTGGGTATAAGATTATATTTGCCTCCCTGCCCTAAGCCTGTATTTAACACTACTATGTCCACACTGTGTTTCTGCTGCCCATCTTCTTACACAGCTCCCAGGGGCTCTTGTCTGTAATAGCAGTGCAATGAGGTCAACTATAATTCAATACTTGAAAAAAAGCTAACACATTACGTTTATTTGTTCCATTTAATTGTAAGACTTGGACGGAATTAAGCGCAGTTCAATTTGTCTGAAGTGACCTCCATGAGTTCAAATTTGCACGAGGTAATTGGACACACTTATTTCTTGTGTAAATATAGGCTCAAGCATGAAATAGGATTTATTCCGGGCCAGGTTTAGGTGAATGGTAATATTGAGGTGTGCGTCCATCGCTGAAATGTTTTATTCATTGTACATTACAGGAGGCAGGCAGGCGTGGGACAGATGTATTCAACATGCTCAAAATAGTGACCAGGAGCACAGATCGTACTCCGAAATCACCATCAGAACGTAATTCTATTTTGAAAAATATTTTGAGCATATGAGGGAGTGTATGTATTTTTTATTTTGGCCTGAAGGCTTTACTAGACAGGACAGTCAGTGTGAGAAATGGGGAGAGAGTAGAGACGTTCGACAAACACCTCTCCCCCAATTTACACCAAAGCAGTAACCAGATAATCTACACCAGCAATGGCATACCAACAGGTGACGCTCAAATTAGGTTGACGTTCTAATTTTTCAGCATCACCAGAGTGTCTCCAGGCTTTTCAACAGGGGAAAGATGGGAAATAAGCATGCGATGTGAAAATAAACTTCTGATGACCTTTCAAAATACGTTCCCTAAGACCACAGTCGCATAAACACGTGTCACATCCAGGAGCTCGGGGAATGACTCGTGCTGGACTATGAAAAGTTTATAGCCGTGGGGGATAAATATAATACAACGACGTCAAACAGAAACTTTACAAGGACAACTTCTGAAGGAAAATGTGCATGGCGTGCAGACACTAAAATTTGGTAACTATTTGCAACTCTTAAAGCAGACCTATTATACAAAATAATAGAATATAACTGTAGCAGGCTCAGGCACAATAGTTCTTCTTTAAAACCACTACACCACTGGCGAGCGTTTATATCTTAGTGGAAAATTGGCCAAACCCATAGCAATTACAGCAATATGGGGATACAATATAATGTAATCCAATGATACAATAGTGATGGTGCCTATAGTACTGTAGTATAAGTTGTGGTAGCAAGTCATTGGTTTGAGTAAGTAACCCCCTTATGGAAAATGAATTAATGTAGATCCAGAAGTCTTTTTTGGTGCAATCATTTTCCTGGCTTTTGACTATTTGTGGCCCATATTTATGATTTTAAAAACTTTCTCACCATTAAGTCACAAAAACGTCACGCTCTTCAGATACTGACATGGATTTCTGTTTAAATATAAAGTCCCAGTGTACCTAGATGTTCAAATCCAGTGTACTGAGTCCGACAGAAAGAGCATTGGCCTGTGAGATGAGTAGAGCAGAAGATCCTTGCTGGAGGCCTTTCTGACCTGGATACAGCAGATCTCCTGGGAATACACTCTGCTGTAGCTTCATTATCACCTCCACTGCCTCTCCTACTCCCCCTATATATACAGCATGTGTGTTTTTTATTTATGTTATGCCTGTGCTTGCAACCACTACTTCTATCTCTGTAACTGTATGAATAATGTACGGTCGTTGAGGCTTTTTACATAGACAAACAAACACACAGGCACAAGGTTAGTCGTTTTCTTCTCCATCTTTGTTCCTCTTCCACCTTTTCTCTGAATGCTAGCATTGTTTTTGAGGTACGAACAATGCCGAACATCCTATTAAATCGCAGATGCTTGGATACAAGGGAGATGGTGAGACAAAAGGGAAAAGCGTAGTATAGACTTGAAAGGCAGACAGATGAATACGTACTTGTCTTTTAGTGTGTTTTTTCTCCATCTTTTATCCTTTGGAGCGGCAGACCCCGGTGGGTTGCTGCCCCTCCGGAGACAGCCTGCGGTCTGGATGCCCCAGCGGTTTCCCTTTTGCAATCATCACAAAAGACCTCATGCAAGCAAAGCAGCCATACACACATACGCACACGCACACACATCTGGATGTCAGAGCTCAATAGCACGCACGGTATTTCACTTTTAAAATGGTGCCGATTCACACCACACACTATTCAGTATGCATTACTAGTGCCGAGCCAAAACTCACAAGACTTCTGTTCCCTGGTGAAGGTCCATTCATGTGTTGACTCCTGGAAAAAAGACGTGATGTCCTAAAGTGAAAGATGGGATAACAGCCTGAAAATAGTATTGGGCAAAATAAGTATGTTTATTTATTTACAAACCACAGCATTGTTTCATGAAAAGCTCACCACTAGATTATGACTTATGTTATTACATCATATTATGTGTGTTTTAAAGTCTGTTTTAAGCCTCATAAAATAAACTTTAATCACCCGGCATGAGAACTGTGTTGTCCTTTGACTGTCTTGTATTGATTTTTTTATTTTCTATTACTAATTTGAGTGCTTTTCTTGTTTTTATTGACTTTTTACGTATTCATTTGTGATGCTATGGTTTATGCAGTGTTTTCATTGACGTCGTGCTTATGCTGTGCAGCTCTTTGGAGACTTTGTGTTGGTAAAATGTGCTATACAAATACAGTTGGATTGGATTGTTTTTGGTTTTCAAATTCCACAACACCTGGAGCAGTTTGCAGTATTTGACTCATAATGGGATTGCACATGGTAGTCCCGTCTCTTACATAAAACATACTGTGGTCTTGCTTATATATCGGCAACATCAAGTGTCCATTGCTAATCCATATGTAAGAGTAAAAAAAATAAATAAAATAAAATAATAATAATAATAATAATAATAATAATAATAATAATAATAATAATAATAATAATAATAATAATAATAAGTGAATTGAAGTGCCAGACTACAACTTTGCACTTAAACGTCCTTGCAGCATTGAATTCCCTGCCCTTTTTTGAACTTTGTTGTAATGTCAGTTCTCAATGGGGCTCACAATAATTCACAATACTCTCAAACTTAGTATTCATTAGCAGATGCTGAGCCCTCCAGTCTTCTATCCCCAATGGAAGTCCTTTCTCTTCTTGCCATTCTGTAGAGACCCCAAACGCCCTCCACAGGATAAAGGGATATACTGATAATGGCTTGAAAACACATCAGGTGGACGGGGGAGTAGAGGACAGGTGCAGGAGTTGGCGCCGTGTGATTCCGAATGGTCCCTTGAGGCAGGTGCGCACCGGTCACTTCCCCTACAGAGACACAGTCAACACTTGGCCAATTTACCATCACTCAAGCCTTTGTAATGCAACACAGCACAAACACGGCTTTGTTCAGTGACCTTTGAATAATTCAGCCGGAGCAAAACGCTATGACACATTTTTGATCAAAGTGGCGCTATCAAGAGGAGGAGAGGGGCTTTTCGCGGGCGTGTTCCTCTCCACTGAGGATAAAAGCCGGCTTCCTCAACACGCTCCGCAACTAAAGGCCACAGACACAACGGGATGTAATGGTTTGAAAATGCATGTAGTGTAAACCTCTTTATATTAACTCTTTCACGGCCACAGATTCTCGTAAAAGCAACATCTAAGTTTTTGCTTATTTTCAACAAGTTCAGAATTCCACTAACAAAAGTGTGCAACAGTAAAATATAAATGTGTGCGCCAAAGGAAAGTTACAAGTCTCTACATTCATTAAAACAGAAAAATAATTTTGTTCCATGTTCATCTCTTCTTTTGTTATTCATAATAGGAGCTGTTATCGTTTATTGATTTGTTATTGATTTATTTACATCCTGGCTCTGTTAATAATGTATCTTACTTATCTAAAGTTTATACTGATTGTATGATTCATGTATATAAATGTTTAACAGTCCTGATTTTTTTTTATTTTGTGACTTTTCAGCATTATTTTTTTTCAGTTGCTATGGGTTTTTTTTTTTTCTTTCTTTTTTTGCCGACACCTTTGGCTTGTTTAACTCAAATGCAAGAACTGAATTTTGATGAAGTTTTCTATAAAGGTCAGTGATGCGCAAGTAAATAAGCAGATGATATTGGGATCCCAGAATACAGTGAAATGGAATGTCACTCAAAACCAGGCTAGTTCTACTCGTGTTAATTGCTCCATCTTTCTTTCTTCATTTATGCACTATGTCACTTTTCTGGTGGAGTGTTTGCTGTAGATATTGCAGTAAGTTCCTGTTTATTTTACAGTCATTTGCTGTCATTTATTTAGTTTTTTCTAAGGTAAAAACACCAGAATGTTGACATGTTTTTTTTCACTTTATTGAGGACAGGAGATCAAACTCAGTTAACACAATACAATCCATATGATACGACCCATCTCAAATGTGGTCCAAAGATTATACAAACATATTCATCATTTGTATTTGTACTTGTATAGTTTTTTGTTTTTTTTTACAATTTTAACAAAAACACTGAACAAACAGTCCAGTTTTCAATGTTCAGTGTTTCTTCTCTAATTTGTCCTGTGATCCACAGTTTGTTCTGGACAGTGTCTGGACCTCAGGTTTAGGCTGATCTCTGTGAAGTGTGAAAATATGACAACAAAAACCAAGATTGAATCATTTACCGTTTCTCAGGTACAGCAGAAGTCCTGTGTGTATCTATCTCTATGGTGCATGTAACACTATAAACCAAGTTACAGGTCAGAGCTGTGGAGAGGCGAAGTGTGAAAACAGAAAGTAAGAATCATTTACTATTTCTCAGGTACAGCAGAAGTCAGAAATACAGAAAAAGCTCACTTCCACAGCAGAGGTGTCAAGACCAAATATAACTGAATATCATTTACAAACACTGACTGCACACATGTCCTGTTGTATGAGACTAAACTATGAACTGCATTTCTCATTCACATAGTGAGTGTTTAGTGACAGTTTAACGTCTTTACCAGACTTCCCCTGTCCACTCCACTACTGTAATACAGACAGAGAGTCGTGCTGACTATTTCGGTGACGGCCACTTTGAAAATGACTGATAATATAACCTTTTTTACTGCTCCTCTCCTAATAACAGAACATGTTATAATCATGTTATAATCACCTTCAAACATCTGAAATTCAGTCCAAATCCAGATGTTTGAAGGTGTGTTTGTACAATGAGGCTTACACATTTTTGTCAAGCCAGCATATAGAGTACAGGACCAAGACTACATGACATTATCCACATTCTGATATACTTAAACAATAACCTTCACTATTTAACTTTGCTGAACTAATAACTGCTCTGTTTCTAGTGATAGTTTGTAAATAGCAATAAAAATGTAAATGTATTTATTGACTCATTTTCTCCCATGAAGAGCAGTGACCTTCTGTCCTCCATCCACTGTTAAGTGACTCTCTCCTGTGATTGGTCAGTTTTTCCAGCTTAAACCCACTACAGTAATAGCCTATTACAGTGGGCTATCTGTACTGTAATATTTACAGTAACCTTACTGTATATTTTGCAGTAGTAATACTGTATATTTTACAGTAGTATTACTACATATTATGCAGTAGTAATATTGTATATTTTACAGTAGTATTACTGTATATTTTACAGCAGCATTACTGTCATTTTTACAGTGCCATGTATCTTACTGTAATATTACAGTATTTTACTTCACCGACTAATTATTTCCCAGAATCCTTTGCCAATTACAGTAACCTACTATAAAAGTAACACCATGATGCTGTTAAAATTACACCAATCCTATACAGTGAATCTATCTCTATGGAGCATGTAACGCCATAACCCAGGTTACAGCTCAGAGCTGTGGAGAGACGACCCTGCTCACAGTAGAACCCGTGTTTTTCAGGAAGTAAACATCTCTAATTGAATGAATGCAAGATTAGAGGTTTAATGCCATACTACTGTCCATTCCAGGCAAAGAAATAACATCCTCATGACAACCAGGTGCAGACTCTGTATCTGAAAGTTACATAGTGCACCTTTAACTCCCTTTAAATGTCACTTTTCCACAGCATTGTTTGTCACACTAATAACTTTTGCGCTAAAGAAACCCATCAGAAATCAAAAACAGAGATGCTGTTTAAATCCCCAAGCCCTTCATAACTCACCCTCTTTATCCTGTCTGGGCCTGACCTCTCAAAAATGAAGCTTGGTATTACGTCCAAGTCCTGCTAAAATCTGCTGTCCCCTAGACCGCTGACAAATGGCCCCAGATTACAGGTTGGTCACCACATCCACTTCAAAGCCCTGTCTGCTGGAAGCCATTTGTTACCCGCTAGGCATCTATCACAATATAACTTCACTTTCTAAACTATTCATTTGAAGACGCCATGGAAACAAAAAAAGCACACACTGAGTTATGGGCAGTGCCGAGATTGTCCATCACGTAGGAGCACGACTGGGTGACAGGTGGAGGTGTGTCGGAGAATGTGTGTCGCAGGTTTCAAACATAGCCGCCGGTGTCCATCATCCCATCTCCTCTGGTTTTGGAGATTCAGGGATGCCACACACAAGGAAACTGACATGTTTGTTGTTGTGGTTATGCGTGTGTTTGTGTTTTGTTGGTAGAATGTGTTGTATTTGTTTGTTTTGTTATTCATGTATACATGCCTGCGCGTAGTTTAGTTTGAGTTGGTGCAAATATCAAACCACAAAGATTTTAATTATTTAAGTATTTAAGCATCCATAGACTATATAAAAATGGACATAGCTAACCTGCTAGCCGCCACACTTCAGATATTAAGTGAGCATGAGCATACTTCTGACTCCAGTTCACTTTCTATTGAAAAACTGTCACCCCTCCCTCTGCAACTGCTGTTGTCAGGCTCGTAATTTTTGTCTTAAATGTTTGTATTAACCCGCTCCACATGATCCCAGTATTTTTATTTTGCTATTGTGTCCATAAATTAAGTTATCCAGATAAATAACAGACAAATCAGGCACCTTCTTTCCCCGAGGCATTAGCAACAGGTTTGAATGACAGCGTTGCTACGTCCCACTCCCCGCTAAATTAGCGAATCAGATGAGAAGGGGCGTTACCTTCCACAGCCTCACTCTGAATGGCTGGCTGGTTGCAGTGATATAGTCAGAATTTCAAATTCCAATATGCAGATAGTGAACAGTTTCTGTAATAACCATCCAGAAAGACTCTTGCTGTTTTGGACATTTATGAAGAATAGATTGTAAAAATGTAACATACAAGATATATACATATTATAGTCATGTTTTATGTTCATATGAACAAAGATCATGCAGAGCTACATAAAACAATATATAGCAGCTTATTACAATGTAATAATGCACACTGTTAGCTTAAAAGTAGCTGCGGCTAATGAAAATGTGTGTAAAACAGTTTGTTAGCATGATCCTAACATGAATGGAAGAACCCACAGACATGCTAGCGCTATTAGTGTTGTATATTAGTGTTGAAATGGGTTCACTCAAACACATATCTTTCTCCTTTGGAGGCAAAACAGTGACTGATTGATTATTGGAATGCTTATGATATTTCTCTTCCTCCAATGTGGGACCGGATAGAGACACCTAGAGGGAGATTTTGGAAGACACAGTATGGGTGAGATGATTATAAATAGTCCTGTGGGTGATGTTTAATCTTGACTTGTGTTTTATGTGGAGGAGACTTTTATTTGCTTGGCAGCTCTGTACTGGTGGCACTGTGTTATTTTAGAGGCTCGGTGCACCTTGAGATATACTGTACCTGACAGAGGCTGTGGGAGGTGTTGGGCCATAAAAAGTGATCGGCCGCAAAGCCTCCAACATACACAAGCACAAAGGCTGCCAATGAGAAGCAATGATAAGGAGGTGGAACAAAAGCACATTTTACAAGTGCTTTTGTTTTGTTTAAATTCGGAGGCTGTTTAGGGAAGAAGGCACAAATAAACCAAGTAGAGCGGACTGCACAGTCAGTGCTTCTCAAAAGTCGGTGCACATTCTTAAAGTGTGGCATAAGGCACGTGAGTACATGCTAAATTTATTATGTTTTTGTCGTAACGGTGCGGATAGGACCAAAGGATGCAGACCAGAGCAGTTTTAACAGTGTTTATTTACAGCGGTGAAAATGCAGTCTTTAAACAGGTCACAAGAGCAGGTACAGGAACCGGGGAGCGGGAGACGGGTCAGGCGGGTGCGGTGCAGGTAGAGGCGGGCAGGACAGGACCAGGACGGGGATAGAAGCAGGTGCGGTACCAGGGCAGGCGGATCAGACGAAGACCAGAGCGGGGAGCGGGTGACAAACCAGGGACCAGGACCGGACAGGAGACGAGACGAGCAGGAGACGAGACGAGCAGGAGACGAGACGAGCAGGAGACGAGACGAGCAGGAGACAAGACGAGCTGGAAGCGATACCGGGACTGGAACGTGGCGGCAGGAGCTGGGCGAGTAGAGGCAGGAATCTGGAGGGTGCATAAATCCAAATGAGCATTTGCCGGAAAGTACCATATAACAAAGCTTAGCAAGAAACATTCACGTTTTACACGCGGACGGTCTGGCACCGAGTGTAGACTGCCAAGCCTTCTTGTACTCAGCAGCAGGTGGTGGTGATTAGGCTGATGCACCCCAGGTGCGCACGGGAGGAGTCAGGCACTCCACCCAGCTCCAGACACACAGGTAGGGGAGGGGGAGAGAGCACGGGAGGACAGGGAAACTGACATCATGACAGTACCCCCCCCCTAAGGTCCACCTCCTGGTGGACCCCCAGGCTTGTCAGGATGAGCGCGGTGGAAGTCTCTCACCATGTCGGGGTCCAGAATGCGTGCCCTGGGCACCCAGGATCGCTCCTCCGGACCGTAACCCTCCCAATCGACGAGGTACTGGAGGCCCCTACCACGGCGACGAACGTCAATCAGGCGGCGGACGGTGAACGCCGGGTGGCCGTCAATGACTCGGGCGGGCGGTGGGGGATCGGCCGGAGGGCACAGGTCGCTGGTCCGGACTGGTTTAACCTGGGAGACGTGAAAGGTCGGATGAATCCGGAGAGACGGGGGTAACTGGAGGCGCACCGCCGATGGATTTATGATCCTCATGATCTTAAACGGTCCCAGGAATCGGGGGGACAGCTTACGGGAGTCCGTCTTCAGCGGGACCGTCTTGGCGGAGAGCCAAACCATCTGGCCAGGTTGGTATACGGGCGCCGGGACACGGTGGCGATCGGCCGTCGCCTTAGTGCGCGCTCCAGCCCGAAGAAGGGCCGCCCTGGCCTTCTTCCAGATCCGGCGACAGCGCTGGAGATGGCGCTGAACAGACGGGACGGCGAGGTCCCTCTCCTCCGTGGGAAAGAGAGGGGGTTGATATCCCAGCGATGCCTCGAAGGGGGACATACCAGTGGCGGAACTCACGAGGGAGTTGTGAGCGTACTCTATCCAGGGTAGGTGAGTACTCCAGGTCGCGGGGTTGGCGGAGGCTGTGCACCGTAGGGCCGACTCCAGGTCTTGGTTGGCCCGCTCCGTCTGCCCATTAGATTGTGGATGGAACCCGGACGTGAGGCTAACCGTGGCCCCCAAACCGTCGCAGAAAGACCGCCATACCTGAGAGGTGAATTGGGTCCCTCTGTCGGACACGATGTCCACCGGGATGCCGTGGAGTCGGAAGACATGACTGGTCAGCTGGTCGGCAGTTTCTTTGGCTGTGGGGAGCTTAGGCAGGGCAACGAAATGGGCGGCCTTGGAGAAGCGGTCCACAATGGTGAGAACCACCGTGTTCCCCTGGGAAGGGGGAAGGCCCGTCACGAAGTCCAAGGCGATGTGGGACCAAGGGCGACGAGGAACTGGGAGAGGATGCAAGAGACCAGAAGGGGGTGAGTGGGAGGCCTTGGCCCGAGCACATACCTGGCAGGCGGCGACATAAGCCCGGGTGTCTGTGTCCATCGTGGGCCACCAGAAGCGTCTCCTGAGGAGGGAGAGAGAGCGACCGGCACCAGGATGGCAGGCGAAACGGGAGGCATGGACCCACTGGAGCACCTGAGACCGGACAGAATCGGGAACAAACAGTTTACCTGGAGGGCCGTTACCTGGGTCGGGGTCGTTGGTCTGGGCCTCTCGGACGGTGTCCTCGATATCCCAATGGACCGCGGCCACCACACACGAGGAGGGAATAATTGTTTCTGCGGTGACCGGGCTATCCTCCAGGGCGAACTGGCGGGAGAGGGCATCGGGTTTGACGTTCCGAGATCCGGGGCGGTAGGTGAGGAGAAAGTTGAAGCGGCTGAAGAAGAGGGACCAACGAGCTTGACGGGGATTGAGGCGCCTGGCGGACTGGATGTACTCCAAGTTTTTATGGTCGGTCCAGACGATGAATGGTTGCTCCGCCCCTTCGAGCCAGTGGCGCCACTCCTCCAAGGCCAGCTTTACGGCAAGGAGCTCCCGATCCCCCACGTCATAATTGACCTCGGCCGAGGACAATCGCCGGGAAAAGAAGGCGCAGGGACAGAGGCGGTTGTGGGGGTCGAACCTCTGCGAAAGCACGGCCCCCACTCCCGAGTCGGAGGCGTCGACCTCCACGATGAATTGCCGTGAAGGGTCGGGCTGGTGCAGGATGGGAGCGGAGGTAAATAGTCTCTTAAGCTTCTCGAAGGCTGTCTGCGCCTCAGGAGACCAGGCAAACGGCAAAGCAGGAGAGGTGAGTTTAGTTAAGGGCGAGATAACCCTACTAAAATCCCGGATGAAACGTCTATAAAAATTGGCAAAGCCGATAAATCTCTGGAGCTGTCTCCGGCTGGTAGGAACGGGCCACTCAGTGACAGCCTGGATCTTTTCAGGGTCAGCTCTTACTTGGCCCCGCCCCACAATGAAGCCCAAAAAGCTGACCTCCTCTGCGTGAAACTCGCATTTCTCAGCTTTCACGAACAGTTTATTCTCGAGGAGGCGCTGGAGAACCTGGCGAACGTGCTGATGATGCTCCTGGGGGGACCGCGAGAAAATCAAGATGTCATCCAAGTAAACAAAGACGAATCGGTTAAGGAAATCACGGAGCACATCGTTGATGAGGGCTTGGAATACGGCAGGGGCGTTGGTGAGACCGAAGGGCATAACCAAGTATTCGAAATGTCCCAGGGGTGTCTTGAAGGCCGTCTTCCATTCGTCTCCCTCCCTGATGCGCACCAGGTGGTACGCATTCCGCAAATCCAACTTTGAGAAGATGGTCGCACCGTGGAGGGGCGTAAATGCCGAGTCCAGTAAGGGAAGCGGGTATTTATTCTTTACAGTTATATTGTTCAGACCCCGGTAATCAATGCAAGGCCGCAGGGATTTGTCCTTCTTAGCCACAAAGAAGAACCCCGCTCCCACGGGTGAAGTGGACGGGCGGATGATTCCGGCAGCCAGGGACCCACGGATATAGTCCTCCATTGACTCGCGTTCAGGTTTAGACAGGTTATATAGCCTGCTAGAAGGTAGTGGGGCACCCGGCAGGAGGTCAATGGCGCAGTCATATGGACGGTGGGGCGGTAAAGAGAGGGCCTTGCTCTTGCTAAAAACCTCCCCCAGGTCGTGATATTCAGCAGGCACCGAGGACAGATTGGGGGTGTCTGGGGACGGATCAGCGACAGGAACGGACCTCCCGGCCGGAGGGAGGGCGGACCGAAGGCACTTGGCGTGGCAATCGGGACTCCAGCCCGAAACTCCGCCCCTGGCCCAATCGAAAACAGGGTTGTGGGCGCGTAGCCAGGGGTAACCAAGGACCAGAGGAGAAGCGGAGGAGGACAGGACATGAAACTGACGGTTCTCTTGGTGGTTGCCGGACAGAATCACGGTGACAGGTTCTGTGATGTGCGTGATGTGCCCCAGAAAACGTCCATTGAGCCCCTGGGCATTTAAGGGGCGTTCGAGGGGCTCCAGGTAGACCCCGAGCTGCTCCGCGACTTGGGCATCAATAAAGTCCCTCTCAGCCCCGGAGTCGATAAGGGCGGAAACGCATAAGGTCTCTGTGCGAACGCACAGGGTGGCGCTGAGCCGCAGTCTATTAGAAGAGTCCAGGATGTGTTGCTCGCCCACCAGTACTCCCAGTGCTACTGGTGGGCCCCCCCTTTTGGCCGAACTGGGCAAGTGACCACATAATGTCCGCGCTCACCGCAGTAGAGGCAAGCCCCGGCCAGACGACGCCTCCGTTGACGCTCCTCGGCCGACACAAGGGTCCTGTCGAGTTGCATGGGCTCATCCGGCGGGGGCGGGGCAGCGCGTGGCTCCGGCGGGACCGGTGACCGGCGTCTCTCTCGGCGACGAGCCCGTAGGCGGTTGTCTATACGGTGAGTGAGGGAGATGAGGGTCCGCAGGTCGGGGGGTTCGTCCCGGGAAACCAATTCATCTTTCAAAGTCTCGTTCAGGCCCCGCACAAACACAGCCCGCAGCGCGCTGTCCGTCCAGTCCAGCTCCGCCGCATGTGTCCAGAATTCAATGGAATAATCCGCTACCGTCCTGGAGCCCTGGCTGAGAGTCAATAACCGGGAGGCAGCATTGTCCTGGTAGTGCGGGTGGTCAAACACCAGCTTAAACGTGGACACAAATTCATTAAAATCCAGGCTATCCACAGACGTCTTCATTAGGCGCGCCTCTGCCCACTGGAGAGCTCTGCCCCGGAGTAATCCACATATATATCGGATCTTGGTGGCCCCCGAGCTGAAACGAGAAGGGCATTGCTGGAACATGAACTCGCACTGGAACAGGAATCCGCGACAGAGGTGAGGTTGTCCAGCATACGGCTCCGGATCCGTGCCTCTCGGCTCCGGGAGGCGTGGCGGCGCTCCGGCTGCAGCAGGCGGGGTGACGAGGAGCGCGGCCACCTGGTGGTTAAGCTGTGCCACCTGCTGGGACAATGTCTGATTTAGCTCCAATAGAGTCCGAATGGATTGTTCATGCTGACCCAGCACCGCCTCGGGGTGAGAGTGCGTGAGGCGGCGCGTCTGGTCCGGATCTGAGCCTGCTTGGTCCATAGTGGCCAGACCGTTCTGTCGTAACGGTGCGGATAGGACCAAAGGATGCAGACCAGAGCAGTTTTAACAGTGTTTATTTACAGCGGTGAAAATGCAGTCTTTAAACAGGTCACAAGAGCAGGTACAGGAACCGGGGAGCGGGAGACGGGTCAGGCGGGTGCGGTGCAGGTAGAGGCGGGCAGGACAGGACCAGGACGGGGATAGAAGCAGGTGCGGTACCAGGGCAGGCGGATCAGACGAAGACCAGAGCGGGGAGCGGGTGACAAACCAGGGACCAGGACCGGACAGGAGACGAGACGAGCAGGAGACGAGACGAGCAGGAGACGAGACGAGCAGGAGACGAGACGAGCAGGAGACAAGACGAGCTGGAAGCGATACCGGGACTGGAACGTGGCGGCAGGAGCTGGGCGAGTAGAGGCAGGAATCTGGAGGGTGCATAAATCCAAATGAGCATTTGCCGGAAAGTACCATATAACAAAGCTTAGCAAGAAACATTCACGTTTTACACGCGGACGGTCTGGCACCGAGTGTAGACTGCCAAGCCTTCTTGTACTCAGCAGCAGGTGGTGGTGATTAGGCTGATGCACCCCAGGTGCGCACGGGAGGAGTCAGGCACTCCACCCAGCTCCAGACACACAGGTAGGGGAGGGGGAGAGAGCACGGGAGGACAGGGAAACTGACATCATGACAGTTTTTTGTTTTTTTTTTTTTTTTGCCATATCAACTTTGCAAGTTGATATGGCAAAAAAGTTTGATGTTTTGTTTTGTTTTTTTCAATTCAATATTGTTTTTTTGTTTGTTTTGTTTTTAATGTCTTGTCAAAGAAATGTAATCATGGATTCCAGTATTGATTTCATATACATAAACAAGACTTTTAATCATTTTACATTAAAAAAAACCAAAAAAACAAAAAAACAAAAAAAAAACAATTTACAAAGTCTATACTCTGCTCCAAAGTTTTTGCTAACAGGATTGGCTGCTCTCAATTAAAAAGACATGTAGTATAAGTATATAATTTACAATTCCATATGATCGATTATTGATTAAAATTCAATAAATATGCCAGCCCTGCTTATTTAAAACCTGAAATATACTTTCTACCATGTTTTACATCAAGTATTCTGATGTGTTTTGTTATTGATTTGATTATAATTTTCAGTGTCAGATCTTTTTAGAATAACTGGTCTAAAATAAAATAGAAAATCATTTTCAAAGAACTTCAAGGCCAAAAGTCAGTGTCTTTCTAAATACGGCGCTGTGCAAAGATTTTTGGAAAAGTACAAAATGTTGACTAAAAGTGCTTTAATAAACATGAAGTTTTTATCTATATTGTTTTGACAGACCAAGATGTTTTGAGCACCTTCCATTACTGAGTAATGGAATATATTTTAGCGGGTATCTGAAATGTAAAGCTCAATACTCAGTATATTGAGGTCTAGAAGATGTATAATGACACAGTGCCTAATGTTTTGGTGTTTTGACTTTTTGCGCTGTATTTAAATGTTGATCATCTCTGAAATGTTCTTAATCATGGTTGGAAAAGCTGAAGCTGGCCGTTCGTCATGCAGGGTCCCACTTAATTAGCATGATATATGAACGCGGGGCGAGCCCAGAGAGAGAGGGCTGAGGAGTGCACAGTGTCAGCGCTTCCTGATGAGCTCTGCTAGCGGCGTGGGAAGGTGTGATATATGGCAACGCCGCACTGCATTCTGGGACTAAAACCTGTGCACTCTATACGCACCACTGTGACTGTTTCGGTTAGGGACTGTGAGGATGCTTATGGAAAACACAGTGTATGTGTTTGTGCCATTTTACATCACATGACCTTTCCATATGGAACAACTGAAGAAACAAGAGGCAGGACGTGTAGGAGAGAGAACATCCACATGTATATAGAATGAAACCTATACATTTAATACAGTACATATTATGCACATTATTTCTTTGTGGAGGTCTCTGCTCCTGCACAGGACATGTGGTCACTGTGTCTACGTGCAGTAGTAACTCAACGCACATCTAATACACATATTCATACTGGATCATATGTAAATATACATTTTGTTCACATTAGATTTGATGCAGCGGGTGGTATTTATATGGAAGAGAGAGGAGAAGCACAAATGTACACATGTTTAATTTATTTGATATAAAGCCACAAAGAAAAAAAATCATAATATGTACAAATTAAGTAAAAAAAAAAAAACAAACAACAACAACAAAAAAACCATAAGCAAGGACATAATATAGCTTCCCCTACAGAGATGAAAATGTGCCATTTGAAGCATACAGGGTAATGCCAGGTCATGCATAAAGGGCACTCAGAATTAGCAAGGAAAGTGCTGCTTTAAGTACAGTAATGCACAGCTTTTAGCAGCTCACCTCTGCTGAGCACCTCCTCTAGGCATACCATAAATATCAGCCTGCTCTGTCATTTTAACTGTGTTTAACACTCGGCTCCTACAATAATTACTGCATCCAACCAGTTCACTTTGAACACAAGCAACTCCAGAATATGTAGTGTTCAATTATGTTAGATTAACCTGAAGTGGTTTTAGCGAGGGCATCCAGCATAATCTGCCATTTAATAACGTACTGGTTCACTTTTGATTCTTCAATTCAAACATGTAGATACACATTACAGTCACAAAGATATATTTATGTGTAAAAAGGCAATTCTACAGGTGAAAGAGATGAGGAAGAAATAAAAATGGTGTGATTACTGGGAAAAAAGGGAGCTGCCTGATCTGGTCTGATCCAAACTGAGGAGGCGTAGATATGTTATATTCTATATGTTTTAAATACAGACATGGGGTTGAGAGATTTGTAACAAATGTAGTTTAACATGAGAGAGGGGAAAACATTTTAAGACTTGGGAATAGGATGCCAAGTGGTAAACACAAGTATGTACATTGGTAAGAGAAGCATGTACATTACCTAGCATCTAACCTGTGACTACAGTGTCCAGATTCGGACGGCGCTGGTGATCCAGAAAACATGGAGGGTCTGGCAGCACTGACTCAGCACATCTGGTCTCTTCAAACATAAACAGTGAGGACACAGCCCTGCGCATGTGTGACACTGTGCAATAGCATTACACACAGAAATATGCTTGAACAACAACAAACAGATGTGCTTAATGTAAAGTGAGAGACATGAGCAGCTCTTCTGACTGAGTGAGATGTATGTTTGCTATGTGTTTTTTTATGGAAGCTTTATTATGGTCGCTAAGACTGTTTACAATCTCATTTATTGCAGTGAAGAGGCAAAGTTTTTTCGATGGAAAGTCCCAAACCTTCTTGTCTCTATGGAGATTTTGTTGTTTTACCTGGAGTGTTTCACAAAATGGCTTAAAACCTGGCAATCTCCATGGAGACAAGCAGATGAAGCTATCAAATCAAGTATTTTTGGCAATAAAAACAAATTGTCAATAAAATAAATAAATAAATAAATATAAACAAATTTGTAAATAAAAACAAATAGAAACAATTGAATGAATGAAAGATAGATACATGCAGATCATTCCGGGCAAAGCAAGACAAAAAAAAAAAAGTGACAAGCAGTTGATGGAGCCTCGAACAGAAAACAAATGTTAAATGCTATATGATAACAGAGGTCAATCAGTATTAGGTTTGTTGACGCTTGGAATCAAAAGGCGATGGCATAGTGATAGTTTGTGACAGGATTGTAAATAAATAAACTGCAATAGAAACAATAGTAGCAATAGATTATCCACAAATAGTTGTTAATGTTGTCAATTTGGAGATATATTCATTAGATCATTGAGTCTATTGCATTTTATTTGTGTTTAAGTCTAAATAAATAAAAAAAGCTGATGAATAAAAAGAACAAAAATTTGCAGCATAATCTTTCAAATGAGTGAGTAGAGTGATATTTTTGCACTTAAGTGTTCCTCCTTCAGCCGTGCATTTACAGTCATGTTTTAGCACATTTCTGATTGATTTCTTTGATCCACAGTCTTACAAAACAACAATACAGTATTCTGTCCTGACATTTCATGAAAAAAACCCTTTGAGCTTTCAGAATATTTTTTTTTATTTTTTGCATTTTACAGAATGATCCATAACTTTTGCCTGCGTTAGATGTTGTTAAATTATTCACGACAATGAACAGTGTGACAGTGTGCCTCTCTCTGCTTGTGCATGTTGCTGGATTGATGGCTCTGTGTATAGCTCAGTCATGGGGTTGTACAGAAATCTGCTCACCGGTGGAAATATTGGTCCGATTCCAAAGGGCCAGGAGTACATCAGACATACGGCAAAACAGCTGCTGCTCCTCCAAAGATAAGCACAACTCTCCATCACTGCATGTGACACTTCCATCTCCATAGGCCTTTCAGCAAGTGTCGCAATATATCTGCTCCCGCCACCAAAAAGGCCCACAGGGTGTACTGGAAGACCCAATAGTGCATTTTACCAAGACAATTATTTTAGTTTGGTTTTCTAACTCAACACTTGGGTGATATGACAATAAAAACTGATGTGATGAGATCAGCTATTTTGACTTCTTTTTTTTTTGTAAGAACAGACAAGATAAATGATAAATGATTAGGATTTTAAATACACTGGGAGCAAATCCATGTAATCCACAATTCCAACAAGACTGGTCTATTGTAGAGAAGTTCAAAAGTCTTTTGCAGTTTCAGTTATAAATCCGCCGTTTGGGCAGGACTCATTTAAAGTGCATATGACAGGTTTGCATGTTTTTCAAATTGCTATGGAATATGGAAAATTCGACTCAAAATACAAGAGGAAATTATATACTATTCATAATTTGACCCTTGGTTACAGTGTGGTTGCTAGGTAACAATTGTATAATTACCTTTATGTATGGATGTGTAGGAGAGGGAACATCAACATGTAAATGGAGAAACTTTATTATTAAAAAAAAAAAAAAAAAAAAAAAAAAAATATATATATATATATATATATATATATATATATATATATATATATATGTGTATATATATGTGTATATATATATATATATATATATATATATATATATATATATATATATATATATATATATATATATATATATATATATATATATATATATATATATATATATATATGTATATGTGTGTGTGTGGGGGGGGGTGTATTTTACCTTTACACTTTGTATAAACGACTTAAGTCTGTTGCTTTTGAAATCCATGAAGTGCAACAGAGTTCTGCACAACCACTGCACTGTCTGCATCAGGACTGTGTCTTTCATATGCTGTCTCTCATGTGGTCTCTCATGTGGTCTCTCATGTGGTCTCTCATGTGGTCTCTCATGTGGTCTCTCATGTTGTCTCTCATGTTGTCTCTCATGTGCTCTCTCATGTGGTCTAACATGTGGTCTCTCACTTGGTCTCTCACGTGGTCTCTCACGTAGTCTCTCATGTGGTCTCTCAAGGGGTCTCTCATGGGGTCTCTCATGGGCTCTCCTGTGGTCTCTCACGTGGTCTCTCATGTGGTCTCTCAAGGGGTCTCTCATGGGGTCTCTCAAGGGGTCTCTCAGGTTGTCTCTCATGTGGTCTCTCATGTGGTCTCTCATGTTGTCTCTCATGTTGTCTCTCATGTTGTCTCATGTTGTCTCTCATGTGCTCTCTCATGTGGTCTAACATGTGGTCTCTCACGTAGTCTCTCATGTGGTCTCTCATGTTGTCTCTCCTGTTGTCTCACATGTGCTCTCTCATGTGGTCTAACATGTGGTCTCTCACGTGGTCTCTCACGTAGTCTCTCATGTGGGCTCTCATGTGGTCTCTCATGGGGTCTCTCATGGGCTCTCCTGTGGTCTCTCACGTGGTCTCTCCTGTGGTCTCTCACGTGGTCTCTCATGTGGTCTCTCAAGGGGTCTCTCATGGGGTCTCTCAAGGGGTCTCTCATGTTGTTTCTCATGTGGTCTCTCATGTGGTCTCTTATGTTGTCTCTCACGTAGTCTCTCATGTGGTCTACCATGTGGGCTCTCATGTGCTGTCTCATGTTGTCTCTCATGTGGTCTCTCATGTGGTCTCTCATATGGTCTCTCATGTGGTCTCTCATGTGCACTCTCGTGGTCTTTCATGTGGTCTCTCACATGCTCTCTCACGTGTTCTCTCAAGTAGTCTCTCACGTTGTCTCTCATGTGATCTCTCATGTGGGCTCTCATGGGGTCTCTCATGTGATCTCCCATGTGGTTTCTCACGTGGTCTCTCACGTAGTCTCTCATGTGGGCTCTCATGTGGTCTCTCATGTGGTCTTTCACGTAGTCTCTCATGTGGTCTCTCAAGGGGCCTCTCATGGGGTCTCTCAAGGGGTCTCTCATGGGGTCTCTCACGTGGTCTCTCATGTGGTCTCTCACGTAGTCTCTCACGTGGTCTCTCATGTGGGCTCTCATGTGGTCTCTCACATAGTCTCTCATGTGGTCTCTCATGGGGTCCCTCATGTGGTCTCTCATGTGGTGTCTCATGTGGTCTCTCACGTAGTCTCTCACGTGGTCTCTCATGTGGGCTCTCATGTGGTCTCTCACATAGTCTCTCATGTGGTCTCTCATGGGGTCCCTCATGTGGTCTCTCATGTGGTGTCTCATGTGGTCTCTCACGTAGTCTCTCATGTGGTCTCTCATGTGGTCTCTCGCGTAGTCTCTCGAGTAATCTCTCATGTGGTCTCTCATGGGGTTTCTCATGTGGTCTCTCATGTCGGCTCTCATGTGGTCTCTCACCTAGTCTCTGATGTGGTCTCTCATGGGCTCGCTGATGTGCTCTGTCATGGGGTCTCTCATGTTCTCTCCCATGTGGTCTCTCATGGGCTCGCTCATGTGGTCTCTCACATAGTCTCTCATGTGGTCTCTCATGGGGTCTCTCATGTGGTGTCTCATGTGGTCTCTCACGTGGTCTCTCATGTGGGCTCTCATGTGGTCTCTCATGTGGTCTCACATAGTCTCTCATGTGGTCTCTCATGGGGTCTCTCATGTGGTCTTTCATGTGGTGTCTCATGTGGTCTCTCATGTAGTCTCTCATGTAGTCTCTCATGTGGTCTCTCATGTGGTCTCTCACGTAGTCTCTCATGTGGTCTCTCAAGTAATCTCTCATGTGGTCTCTCATGGCGTCTCTCATGGAGTCTCTCATGTGGTCTCTCATGTCGGCTCTCATGTAGTCTCTCACGTAGTCTCTCATGTGGTCTCTCATGGGCTCGCTCATGTGCTCTGTCATGTGGTCTCTCATGTTGTCTCTCATGTGGTCTCTCATGGGGTCTCTCATGTGCTCTCTAATGTGGTCTCTCATGTGCTCTCTAATGTGGTCTCTCATGTGGTCTCTCACGTGGTTTGTCACGTTCTCTCTGACGTGGTCTCTCATGTGGTCTCTCATGTGGTGTCTCATGTGGTCTTTCATATAGTCTCTCATGTGGTCTCTCATGTGGTCTCTCACGTAGTCTCTTATGTGTCTCTCAAGTAATCTCTCATGTGGTCTCACATGGGGTCTCTCATGGAGTCGCTCATGTGGTCTCTCATGTGGTCTCTCACGTAGTCTCTCATGTGGTCTCTCAAGTAATCTCTCATGCGGTCTCTCATGGGCTCGCTCATGTGCTATGTCATGTGGTCTCTCATGTGGTTTCGCATGTGGTTTGTCACGTTCTCTCTCACGTGGTCTCTCATGGGGTCTCTCATGTGGTTTCTCAAGTGATCTCTCATGTCGTCTCTCATATGGTCTCTCACATAATCTCTCATGTGGTCTCTCATGGGGTCTCTCATGTGGTGTCTCATGTGGTCTCTCATGTGGTCTCTCATGTGGGCTCTCATGTGGTCTCCCATGTGGTCTCTCACGTGGTTTGTCACGTTCTCTCTCACGTGGTTTGTCACGTTCTCTCTCACATGGTCTCTCATGGGGTCTCTCATGTGGTCTCTCACGTGGTCTCTCATGTGGTCTCTCATGTCGGCTCTCATGTCGGCTCTCATGTGGTCTCTCACCTAGTCTCTCATGTGGTCTCTCATGGGCTCGCTCATGTGCTCTGTCATGTGGTCTCTCACGTGGTTTGTCACGTCCTCTCTCACGTGGTCTCTCATGGGGTCTCTCATGTGGTCTCTCGTGTCGTCTCTCATGTGGTCTCTCACATAGTCTCATGTGGTCTCACATGGGGTCTCTGATGTGGTCTCATGTGGTCTCTCATGTAGTCTCTCACGTGGTCTCTCATGTTGTCTCTCATGTTGTGTCTCATGTTGTCTCTCACGTGGTCTCTCATGTGGTCTCTTATGAGGGCTCATGTGGTCTCTCATGTTGTCTCTCATGTCATCTCTCATGTGGTCTCTCATGTGGTCTCTCACATAGTCTCTCATGTGGTCTCACATGGGGTCTCTCATGTGGTCTCATGTGGTGTCCCATGTGGTCTCTCACGTAGTTTCTCATGTGTACTCTCATGGGGTCTCTCATGGAGCCTCTCATGTGGTCTCTCATGTGGTCTCTCACATAGTCTCTCATGTGGTCTCTCAAGTAATCTCTCATGTGGTCTCTCAAGTAATCTCTCATGTGGTCTCATGGGGTCTCTCATGGAGTTTCTCATGTGGTCTCTCATGTCAGCTCTCATGTGGTCTCTCACGTAGTCTCTCATGTGGTCTCTCATGGGCTCGCTCATGTGCTCTGTCAAGTGGTCTCTCATGTGGTCTCTCATGTGGTCTCTCATGTGCTCTCTAATGTGGTCTCTCATGTGGTCTCTCACGTGGTTTTTCACGTTCTCTCTCACGTGGTCTCTCACGTGGTCTCTCATGTGGTCTCTTATGAGGGCTCATGTGGTCTCTCATGTTGTCTCTCATATCATCTCTCATGTGGTCTCTCATGTTGTCTCTCATGTTGTCTCTCATGTGGTCTCTCATGTGGGCACTCATGGGGTCTCTCATGTGGTCTCTCTCATGTGGTCTCTCACGTGGTTTGTCACGTTCTCTCTCACGTGGTTTGTCACGTTCTCTCTCACATGGTCTCTCATGGGGTCTCTCATGTGGTCTCTCACGTGGTCTCTCATGTGGTCTCTCATGTCGGCTCTCATGTCGGCTCTCATGTGGTCTCTCACCTAGTCTCTCATGTGGTCTCTCATGGGCTCGCTCATGTGCTCTGTCATGTGGTCTCTCACGTGGTTTGTCACGTCCTCTCTCACGTGGTCTCTCATGGGGTCTCTCATGTGGTCTCTCGTGTCGTCTCTCATGTGGTCTCTCACATAGTCTCATGTGGTCTCACATGGGGTCTCTGATGTGGTCTCATGTGGTCTCTCATGTAGTCTCTCACGTGGTCTCTCATGTTGTCTCTCATGTTGTGTCTCATGTTGTCTCTCACGTGGTCTCTCATGTGGTCTCTTATGAGGGCTCATGTGGTCTCTCATGTTGTCTCTCATGTCATCTCTCATGTGGTCTCTCATGTGGTCTCTCACATAGTCTCTCATGTGGTCTCACATGGGGTCTCTCATGTGGTCTCATGTGGTGTCCCATGTGGTCTCTCACGTAGTTTCTCATGTGTACTCTCATGGGGTCTCTCATGGAGCCTCTCATGTGGTCTCTCATGTGGTCTCTCACATAGTCTCTCATGTGGTCTCTCAAGTAATCTCTCATGTGGTCTCTCAAGTAATCTCTCATGTGGTCTCATGGGGTCTCTCATGGAGTTTCTCATGTGGTCTCTCATGTCAGCTCTCATGTGGTCTCTCACGTAGTCTCTCATGTGGTCTCTCATGGGCTCGCTCATGTGCTCTGTCAAGTGGTCTCTCATGTGGTCTCTCATGTGGTCTCTCATGTGCTCTCTAATGTGGTCTCTCATGTGGTCTCTCACGTGGTTTTTCACGTTCTCTCTCACGTGGTCTCTCACGTGGTCTCTCATGTGGTCTCTTATGAGGGCTCATGTGGTCTCTCATGTTGTCTCTCATATCATCTCTCATGTGGTCTCTCATGTTGTCTCTCATGTTGTCTCTCATGTGGTCTCTCATGTGGGCACTCATGGGGTCTCTCATGTGGTCTCTCTCATGTGGTCTCTCACGTGGTTTGTCACGTTCTCTCTCACGTGGTTTGTCACGTTCTCTCTCACATGGTCTCTCATGGGGTCTCTCATGTGGTCTCTCACGTGGTCTCTCATGTGGTCTCTCATGTCGGCTCTCATGTCGGCTCTCATGTGGTCTCTCACCTAGTCTCTCATGTGGTCTCTCATGGGCTCGCTCATGTGCTCTGTCATGTGGTCTCTCACGTGGTTTGTCACGTCCTCTCTCACGTGGTCTCTCATGGGGTCTCTCATGTGGTCTCTCGTGTCGTCTCTCATGTGGTCTCTCACATAGTCTCATGTGGTCTCACATGGGGTCTCTGATGTGGTCTCATGTGGTCTCTCATGTAGTCTCTCACGTGGTCTCTCATGTTGTCTCTCATGTTGTGTCTCATGTTGTCTCTCACGTGGTCTCTCATGTTGTCTCTCATGTCATCTCTCATGTGGTCTCTCATGTGGTCTCTCACATAGTCTCTCATGTGGTCTCACATGGGGTCTCTCATGTGGTCTCATGTGGTGTCCCATGTGGTCTCTCACGTAGTTTCTCATGTGTACTCTCATGGGGTCTCTCATGGAGCCTCTCATGTGGTCTCTCATGTGGTCTCTCACATAGTCTCTCATGTGGTCTCTCAAGTAATCTCTCATGTGGTCTCTCAAGTAATCTCTCATGTGGTCTCATGGGGTCTCTCATGGAGTTTCTCATGTGGTCTCTCATGTCAGCTCTCATGTGGTCTCTCACGTAGTCTCTCATGTGGTCTCTCATGGGCTCGCTCATGTGCTCTGTCAAGTGGTCTCTCATGTGGTCTCTCATGTGGTCTCTCATGTGCTCTCTAATGTGGTCTCTCATGTGGTCTCTCACGTGGTTTTTCACGTTCTCTCTCACGTGGTCTCTCATGTTGTCTCTCATGTGGTCTCTCACGTGGTCTCTCATGTTGTCTCTCATGTTGTCTCTCACGTGGTCTCTCATGTGGTCTCTTATGAGGGCTCATGTGGTCTCTCATGTTGTCTCTCATGTCATCTCTCATGTGGTCTCTCATGTTGTCTCTCATGTTGTCTCTCATGTGGTCTCTCATGTGGGCACTCATGGGGTCTCTCATGTGGTCTCTCTCACGTGGTCTCTCATGTGGTCTCTCACATGGTCTCTCATGTGGTCTCTCATGTGATCTCTCATGAGAGCTCATGTGGTCTCTCATGTGGTTTCTTATGTGGTACTCACGTAGTCTCTCATGTGGTCTCTCAAGTAATCTCTCATGTGGTCTCACATGGGGTCTCTCATGTTGTCTCTCATGTGGTCTCTCATGAGGGCTCATGTTAGCTCTCATGTTGTGTCTCACGTGGTGTCTTATGTTGTCTCTCATGTGGTCTCTCATGTGGTCTCTCACGTGGTCTCTCACGTAGTCTCTCATATGGTCTGTCAAGTAATCTCTTATGTAGTCTCACATGGGGTCTCTCATGTTGTCTCTCATGTGGTCTCACACATGGTCTCTCACGTGGTCTCTCACGTAGTCTCTCATGTGGTCTCACATGTGATCTCTCATGTTGTCTCTCATGTAGTCTCACATGTGATCTCTCATGTTGTCTCTCATGTGGTCTCTCACGTGGTCTTTCACGTAGTCTCTTGTGTGGTCTCTCAAGTAATCTCTCATGTAGTCTCACATGTGATCTCTTATGTTGTCTCATGTGGTCTCTCATGTTGTCTCTCATGTTGTCTCTCATGTGGAGTCTCATGTGCTCTCTCATGTGCTCTCTCATGCTGTCTCATCTGGTCTCTCATGTTGTCGCTCACGTGGTCTCTCATGTGCTCTCTCATGTGCAGTAATGAGCATATCAAAGCATATCCAATATCGACACATATTGCATCATATGTAAAATGTATATTTTGTCTACATCAGCTTTAATGTAGTGGGTGGTATTTATATGGAAGAGAGAGGAGAAACACAAATATATGTTTTTAGCTGAATTAATTTATTTGGTATAAATTCACAAAGAAAAAGTCTGAACATGTGCAAGAGAAGTAAAAATAAGAAAAAAAAACAAACATTAGCACAGACTCAATTTAGCTCCTCCCACAGAGATGAAAATGTGCCATTTGAAGCGTACAGTGTAATGCCAGCTACATATGTTATCATAAATACATTTAAAATTCAAAAAAGAGCACAATGTTTAGTAATAATGTTAACTATGTTTTAGTGAAAGCAGTAGTCTAACCTGTCATGTGCACTTCAGGAAAGGATAAATTCAAGCTGCTCTAACCATTTCCTTCAGATTGAGAATGACTTTTGGATGGAAGAGGAAGCGTCTTGATTTCTAAAACATTGTCCAGATGACTACCTCTGAAAACTTTCCTACAACAGTTTGGGAGCAACCTTTTCCCCCAATTTATTTCAGCCGACTGAACAGATTTTCCAGTGTACAGCTGTGGTGAGTGTTAGCATGTAGTGAAAAGGGGGAAAATAGTCAGGTGATGCAAGCCGGTGAATGTGAGGAAGAGGAGGCATCAGAACGGAAGCAGCCCACAATAGAAGGTTTCCTGGGGGAGATGGGTGCCCTGCGGGAATACTGTGATCATCTCAAGTGTGAGCGTGTCGCGGTGGGTGGCGCCCGGACGAACTATCACACAGTTTATTTATGACGGCACCCTGCTGACACACACACGCACATACACAGGCACACGCACACACACACCAATCTGCTTTTCTCTTCAATCATGTCCCATCTCCAACCTCCAAACTGCTCACATCCCAAACCGGAGCTGTAGCTGTGGTTTGGGATGTTCGTGTTTTGGTCGTCCACATGGTGAGTTGGACTGTTGTAGTAAATGTTTCAAAGGTTGTTTTCTGGGCAAGTTTTTAGGTTTAAGACAGATTGCATTGTTGCTGTAAATTGTGATGATGATGTATGTATAAGTTTAATGGGCTAATATTTGTGTAAGATCAAGATGTTGTTAACTTTAGAACCAAAATAAAGCAATTTCCTTTTAATCTATACCTGGAAAAATAAACCTGCTTAACCTGCTTTTTAAGTTTGATTTCATAAAGCAGGTCACATACTAGAGGAATAGCAAATCTTTAGACAATAGAATTTATAGTAATTGAATGATTTTGCTGTTGGTTGGTCATTTTGTCTATAACTTTGAATAATTATAAAATTTGGTTGTTTTTTCTAGAATGTTTTACCCTAACAATCCTATGGACATTATAATATAAAATGTATTCTTGATTAAACCATAAAAATCTGCCAGTCTAGAGTGATTATCTTGAAGTGTACATGAATTGCGTTGAAATATAGATCATGACAAACCCAAATAAGGACATTTTAAAAACTATTTTGCAAGCTCGTACATAAGAGGTACCTGTCTCAGGAGGCATGTGGGGTATTTAGAATGATTTAAGATTAAATCTAATTTTGTTTGACAATGAAGTGCCAATCCCAAACCCAGATTAATTGATAGTGTAATTCTTGCCAAATTCATTATGTAAATCACTGCAGGCAAACACAATGGATTCAAATGGTATGTTGTTCCTCATTCAAAGTTTTAACTCAAGTGCTTAAAGAATCTGGTGTCGTGACTTTAGTTGAAGGCTCATAAAGTATATTCAGAGCATTTTTCTGTTGATCATCTTTTATTTGAGACTGTTCAAGGCTGTTTCCATTGATTCTGCCATAAAAGCAACATAATGTCTGAGTCAAAACAAATATAATATAGGCTCGGATGCAGCACTTGAACGAAACCAAAAGGTCAAATCTTTAGTTCAGAACATTGCTTTATTTAAAACGCACTCAAAATGTGGCCGTGAAAAACGTTGACGCTTATTTGTGTTTTCTAAAGCTGCATGTGTGTGCTCTGAGAGACAAAGAGTCTTAGTGCAATGCTAAATGCTTCTGTTAAGGCAAAATAAAAAGCAACAGTATGGATGAATGCATTTAGAAATAGGAAATTATTAGGCACTTTCAAATGTGTTAAATGCAAAGTAAGAATTCATTAGAGTGTAGTTTTGTATAATAGTATTCCTGCGATCTGTTGGCCTTTGCTTTCTGGCTCCAACACCACAGCAGTAGTGCGCTCTTAAACCCGGGTGGACGTTACACATTGGATTGATGCCAACTGCAACTCTTGTATTTTCATTTCTGAAGGCCTCTGCTAAGCTGCTTTCCCTTAATTAGAGCAACATATAGACAAATAAAAATGTTGTATCCCACCTTACAGAGATCAGGATAGAATGTCAAAATGAAACCTTGTGCGGCAAGACATGTGGCATAGAAATACATCAGCAAAAACAATGTCAAAAAGTCAACAAAAAAGCTATGGAACAACTTGATAAACTGCTGAGTTATTAATCTCACTATCATGTCAGAATACTTAGGAATGAATGATAACTTTAGCATCTTAAAATCTTCTTTGTTTTAACGTTAGGCTAAAGGAAAATCATCTGACTCGTGACAACACAAAGCTGTGCGCTCTCACTGTACTTCTTGGGTATTGTTAGCCTTCTGGGTTCAATCAGGGCCATTGAGTGACCCAGAGAGGTGTCCGTGGTGCAATCGATTGGGAATTGTCCATTCATGGCATAGTAAAATAGGGGAATAAGAGGTGGGAATGAAAAGTGTTTTATTCAATTTCAGCTTTGAGCCAGGACTTGGAGAACTGTTGTGCGTCGCCTAGCAACTGTGATACTCTGATACACAAGTGCTGCGAGTGTAGTGAAAAATACTCCCACAATCCTCCTCTTCATTCAGGGCTGTGTGTTTTTGCCTGTCTGCACTCATAATGTATACAGAGAGGTAATCCTAATTAAACAGGCTAATTGGAGAACATAGCTTTAGTAAGGGCCATATGGGACCTGCTACAATATGTTGTTTTTGATATTCTATTTTACACAAATCCCACTGAACTGAAAATTCAAATCATGATGCTTTTTTGTCTCAGGCGTAACTGGGGAAATAAAGCACTCAAGTCAAAGTCTGAAATGTTGAATCACAGTTGCTTCTGGGAAACAATTTTCAAGTTAATCTTATCTGCTACATTTACTCTCTGTCTAAACTCTATATTTGCTGTTTTCCACCAAATTTGAACTTACAAACAGCTGCTAGGAGTTGCCCTTAAAAGCATGATTCTAAATGTGGACCCTAAAATTAACTCGGAATAAGAAATGCATTCATGGGTTTCAGTTGCATTACTTTTTTCCTGTGATGGACACCATTTTGAGATCTTTTCTGACCATTCAGTGATAGCTTTGTGTTGAATTATTAATTTCAGTAGTAATCATTGTACTTTTTTCAGTACTTTTGTTAGCAGTCATATGCAGTAGTGCAGAGTGGAGCATGTTTATATTGGGATTGTGTAAGTTGATATGAGGATTTTATACAGTGCTTTTTGATCCTCTGGCGATTTCCTCCTTTGAGTGGTGACACGGAGAGATCACAGCCACAGTTGTGACAGGGACTCGACAGCAGGGATAAAAGGCGGGATTAGATTAGGTCAAGCACTGCTGACTGAATATTTCACTGAGCTTTGCCATTCATGGAGAACCCAGAGTCGCCAGACATGTGACAGGGCGTGACCTTTCTGACCAATAACACAGTAGCAATGTAGAAGCTGTCTCTGCTGCCTGCTTATGTTTGGGAGATTTGTGAACTTTACAGTGAGTGTACCATGCCATGTACAAGTATAAAAATGACAAGCATAACTAAGAAGAAAGGGAGAAAACCTCTACACAGACAAATCTTGTAGTTTTGGGATACATACTCTTCCTTCTAGAAGTAATCAATTTGTTCCATCTATGCATTTCAAAATCGTTCATAATGATAGGTAACCAATGAGCTTCTTCGTTTCACATGCGTCACGGACATAAACAAATCTAATTAGACAGTCATGTCCGAATCTGGCTCGAGGCGTGATGGAGAGAGTAGTGACCAGACTCATTCCCCTCTGTATAAAAAATAGAGAGACATATCAATCTGGACTTGTCAAACAAACTGCCAGCACTACTAGTACTAGTACTGCTTTAAGAACTGTGCTTTACTTAAGGCACACATGGTTTAGCATAATCGTTAATGCCTCCCGAACTATAATAGACATGAAATTTCAAATGATATTATGATGTGTTCTTTCCCAGGATACAAAACACAAAATATAATCTTCTCTGTCAGGACGGGAAATTGGTGCAATCACCGACTTAATAGAGGCTGGAGCATAGGCAAAACAATATGTGGGCGTAATAGAGGAGGCTGGCCAGCGTAAGAGCTCTCAGTGTGGCTTCAAAAACACCATTTTCTCTTATCACTGAGAAAATGAAACATATATCTGTGCATGCAGATATGCCCTGTCTCCAGCCTTTGCAAGAAAAGAGTTACAAATGTGTAATCCTGAAGCAGGTGCCATATTTGTTATGCTCTGGACACCTGCAAGTTCTCTTCTCGTACACAATTTTTCAGCCGCTGTCTCTCTGTGGTTTTCAGGCTCACTGGAGGCATTCCAATACATCCATCAATTTGCCAAAGCAGTCTGTGTGAAGCGTACAAGCTAGTCCCCCTGGACCCTAACATCAGCTAATAGACAAACACACATGCACACTAATGGACGCTCTAAGTAGTTTATTTCAGTGTCTTCACCTGCAGGACATCTCTGAGGTGCAGCCCGATTGTGTGGATTTGTCTTGTTGGAGCCCCTCCCACATAGTTTCATAAGGGCTGCGCTGTGAGGCACAAACACTAACTGATTATAGAGCAGCCTCAGACCAATAATCTTCCTGTCTCGAAAAAACATGCCACGTAGTATATTCTCTCCAAGAATATTTAAAAACTTATATACTGGGTTAGAAAGAAATGAATTCACATGAATTGCCCTATTCCAATCCATGACACTTCTGACAATCAAATAACAATCTATCATCATTTAGACAGAGTTTGAGTTTGAGCACCTGAAAGCTGAGGTTCAAATCCACTCCCATAAATGCAAACTGACATTGTGTCCTTGGGCAAACACTGACAGAATAAATACTTCCCTAATGTAAATTGCCTGTGTAAGAAAAATATTAATTTCAGAGATTTCTTGGTGAGCACTGGCAAATCTTACTTGAATTTACATCTCTGACTCATGTTTTTAGTTGATTTATGGTTCAGGTCAGTTCCCTTCATCAAAGTAAATTCATCATTATATTTGTGGAAATGCCTGTGTGGATCAGTGGATTGGATGGATATTTTCTGATAACATCTATATGGTTCCTCCCACACATCTCTGAGTGAGTGCAAACACTGGAGAATGAACTATACTCTTTAATAATTGTACACATACACATTGTATAAATACCGTATTTTATCCCTCTTTAAACTCCTGTGTGTCTGTCCAAGATGGCAGCGTTCCTGTGAGTGTAGCGGATTCAGTGAAAACAACAGGCCTGTGTGCTGGATGCAGGTGATGAGACAGGAGTAATTAAAAGGTGCTAAAATGGAAGCTCTCAATCTGCTGACGCTAGCTACAATAGTTTCTTTCAGGGCTGAACGCTCTGCCGTGCTCTGCTCCCGTGATTGACGTTGGAGATAAGGAGAATGTTGTTTTTGCATATATTTGACAGATACGGCACTGTTCTTCCTACACAGTGATCTAATCTGTTGCTCTGTCTCCTCTCCCCTCTCTTGTCCCTCACTTCTTCTGCCTCTCTTGCTGTCCATCCACCCCCTTCTTTTGTCTTCTTGGGGACTCCAGTGATGGCTTCAAAAGGCAAAGTCCGAGGTGAGTTGTGGCTGTAGTTTGCTGCTCTCGCTGTAATGTAGCAAACTCAAGCTATGCCTATAGTGTTAGACCGGCTTCATGGACTTGTGCTTTCATAGAACCATTTACATTGATCAGACATAACATTATTGAACTATAGCATTAAAGAGAAGCGTATCTGGAGGATTTGGTTTGCATTTTAGGCAGGTGGTTGTAATGTTATGCCTGATCTGTCTGATATAGTTTGCTCCCATGTTTTTATTTTGTTTTTTTTTTCCCTTCTCATTCTGTGTGCGTCAGTAGTGAGACATTGTGCTGCTTTGATATGTTTTGGTTGGATTACATAAGAACATGGCATTATTTCAATTTAAGCATTATTGGTGTTTTGTTTTGTTTTGTTTTTTTTTGTATTTTGTAAAAGGTCTTTCAATAAGCAATGAGTATGCACTGCCCATTTTCACAGACAGAATGCAACTGCAGACATAAAATCTTTATCACCTTGATTTTTATAGTCATATGCTTATATAATATTATGGCACTATAATACAAGGAGCAGATAAACATTTTGGCTGTGTAATAACCAGGAAAATGGTTAGGGTCTGAGTGTGTTAGGCCAAAACAGGACCTATTATGCTGTATTTACCTATTTTATTATGATTTAATTCAAATTTGAATACTTGAACACACAAATCAGTGAAGCATGTTTAAAGGAAAATGTGAGCGTAGCTGTTTATGCATAATACATTACAAAACACGCCAGAACTATTATGTATGTGATTTCAGCAGCTGGTCAAAGATAAAAATGCCTGCTTTAAATAAAATCATCGTGAATAGTGGACTATTTAAATGCTCCTAACAGTGTAATTGCCCAGTATCAAGAAAATACAGGACCAAATAAAACCCATTTATCAGACTGCTGGCTCCATTTAGATAAAGCATTTTCTGGTGTATCCTCTCTCTAATAGTCGGCAACACAATTCATCATGTAAATGTTCGTTTCGCAGTTAAAATCCATACACTTTTCTGCACTTAGACTCCAATAGTTCCCTCGGGACAATGCCGCCATTCCATTTAGTTATTTACGATTGCTACATACCTGTTTTCCATGTGTTTACCCTTGGGAGGCATTTATGACTTGTTTATTTGAGGAATTTGGATAATAGTTTTCTCCCATTGGGGTACCTCACGAGCAACACCTGTTCAATACTCAGGCTAGAAATCTTTGGCATGGCATTATCATTACTGGCATAAGACGGTGCGTTTGAAAAAGTGTGCCCCCGGTGTACGCGTCAGTTGGTTTATCACTTGTATCAAAACATCTCAATTGCGAGATAAGATTCTTCTTTCAAATGCAAATGTTTGGAGGCAGTCTGGATACAGCTGTGTTGACCTCAGAGCTTGTTAAAGGCTACGCTAACCCGGCTATCATGCTTTTTTATCTCCCCACGATGCTATAGGAAATCCATTGCACTCTTAATAGGAGGACAGAGGACGTGCAGCTCACAGTCAAGCACACATCTGCCTCCTGCTCCTTGTAATGAGGCGACTGGAAGGAAAACATAAGTGAGATAAGACGTGTGCGGCAGGTCGTGGGCAGATAAAGGGATCTCACCTCAAAGCATCACTAGCTCACGGTGCACAAACGCAGCTCTGCAGGTGGAGAATCGGGTGAAGCAATTTTATAACGTGCCAAAATTGTGATGATGATGATTCACTTTTTTGTGTGGAACACGGCTCACTGTCCAGGGTTTTAGCTTGGCAAATTTTCAACAAAAACTAAACAAGTGAATGCAATTTTTAGATGAAATAGTCTTGTGAATCTGAGCCAAACACAGTGTTTTCAGGGTCACTTATTGATAGTTATTGGTTTTAATAGTCAAGTCAAGTCAAACTTATTTATAAAGCACTTTTAAAAACAGCCACAGCTGCCCAAAGTCCTGTACAAAGGCAGTATAAAGTGCAGTCTTATGTGTCAATAGGGCCCACATATTGCAATACCATCCTGAATCCATTTTTATATCAGTCCTTACTCATAGCAATGAAGCGGATCCTATATACTTTCCTTTCAGTATATTAAGCTTTACATATAGTTGATTATAGATCTAATCCCATTATACAGTGACAGAGATGGATGTGCTGGACCCCACACATCCTAATGTATATTTCTCTCATTTGAGCGCTTGTTAATACAGTATTTTTAGAACGTGTGGTTGTGTAATGGTAGAAGTGACAGTATGTAAATGAGACTGAAAAAGAGCTCATTAAAGGCAATGCAGTGGTACGGTACATGGGCTCCACCCTGTCAAAACACACGAGCTGTCATATCCGGAAGATCGCTCACTCGAGTAGACAGCTCTTTATAGGTCAGGGAAAGAAACATTAGACTCCATCGGCATTTTTACATACAGAAAATACTTTAAAAATAAGCGTGACTTTGATGCATAGCAACTGTCCGATTATATTTAAAAGTTTTCTGAGAAATCTTACATTAAGTACATTAATGCATTGCAGAGGAGTTGTGACTCAGTGCTCACAGTGAGACATTCTGGCTAAATATAAAAATAGATTTCTCACTTGGAAGATAAACAGGTGAAGAAAGTGGAGTAGGCCTCACCTCCATGTGTTACTGTGGCTGTTTCTTCCAAAGACATGCATGTGTTGTTATTGAAAATCTGGTTCAAACCAACAACTTTTCACCCATTTTGTTTAATGGTGCAGAAAACTTAGCCCAGTGACAGTGAGCAATATTAAATGACATTATAACATGTAATGGTCAAATGCAGCACAATTCCTGCAGGGTTAATGTTAGTATGAGTGCTCCTATTTTACTATGCTATTTTTTCCTACAGTGATCTTTTATTCATAAGCATATTTAATAGACTTTTATAGTCATAGCAGAGCGATGGTCTGGCTTGCGGTTAAATGCAATTCTCACACTTGCGTGCCTCCCACTTGTCACACCCGTTCTCCAGGACTTCTCTCTGATTATTCCGTCTTTTTGTCCGGCCCAAGTCTCGCTTTGAACCCTGATCTGCAGTGTCAACCCAGACTTGGAAGTTGCATGCCCGGATGGCGTCAGGCAAAATAAGTCCTGTCACCCACTCTAAATGATAAAAGGTGTTTTTAAGAGCGCAGCACTAGCCTGTGTACCCCCCGGGGCGAACGGTGTTCCCCCCGATCGCTGCCTAAATGAACAGTATCTGTCAGCACATCAGCGCACATTAGAGAATCACACTGTGTCATGTTGATCCGGGGGCACGGAGTGTTTGGTGGCAGTAGTGATTAGGTCTGATCCACACACCAGCGCCGCCAAATATCTGCTCTATGCATCAACACACATTTGGGAAAAACTTACATCATATGATAAAAGTAAAAAATGTGTTGAGAATAACATCTGATTTCCAGCGTTAGGAAGTGACTGTAGCTAGTGTAGCAAAACTACTTATTCAGAAGGTTAGTAACTGTATTATGGTAGAGTTACTTTTCATTTGGTTTCATACAGTTACTCAGAACACAGTGCAGTGATTGGATTGGAATGCATTTTAATACAGCGCATTCACTAGGCTATCTTCTAACTTGATACATATTACGGACACAAGTATTCATCCTAACACTGCTCATTTATTTAACCGTGTGTTGTTAAATGGTGATTTTGAAGTCAGAAGTGGATTTGTAACATATAATAGTGAAGTGGAAAACTATAGAGACACCCCCTGTAAACAATATAGTTGTTGCATTTATTGTAGAGAGTATACAGAAAAATCAATATACAGTATAATACAAATCAAGGCACAACAGGATACATGAGCTGCTAAGTATTAACACCATGGAGAGCGTTCATGTGAGCCCTGTCTTCCCATAGAATTCACTGCTGTGTCTGTATATAATCAATGAAGTATTGTGTTTTCATATTACCCACAGTCCTACCAATATTCCCTGCATGTAAATAAATACAGCTCCATAACACCACTTGTCAAATGGGTTCTTAAAATGGATTGTGGAAATGACTTAAACGTGTCGCAATACTGCAGATGAAAATTCTTCCTCAGTTGGTCCATAAACCGTGTACGTCTTCTTTGTGTTTCAGTGTTCTCTTTATATTGTTTGAATTCACAGATTGTTTACTGTCATATTCAAGCCGAACAATAGTAGATACAATATGTAGTTCTTTTTTATTGACTGCACAGTGATTATACACGAGCTGTCTGCATAAACATACCTCAGGCTAAAAGTACATAAAGAAGTGACTTACACAAAACTTATGTCTGTGGAAAATTGTAATGCATCTTCTTTTTATCGCTGCTGAGAAGTGCAGCCATGCGAGAGATGCTCTTCCTTTTGGCAAAACATTTAAGATATTACTTTCTCATTCCTCTGCCCTGGCTGATCCTGAATTTTCAATTCCATGTTTTCAAAAATCTGTTCTTGTGTCCTCACCTAACTTGTCTTTGCTCTGGGCTCCTTTCGCTCACAGCGGCTGGTGGAGAAAACATGCTATGAAGTATTTATGAAGGCAGGGTTTACTTGTGTCATGAAAGTCTGAGAGTTCTGCCCTGGTGGAGAGGGGATTGGGCGGCCGTTGGATCTTTATACGGAATAGGCTTAAGTATTTTTTTTTAATTTTTTTTTTTGCCCTTTAAATTAATGCAGTTAGATCGTTGACATACTAGAGAAGTAGAAGTGAACATAACTAATGCTAATTCATGTTCACCAAAAATTAAGAATGTGAATGGGATACCCTAAGCAACATGATGAAACCACATTATATATTTTCTTTTCTTTAAATGAGTAACTGTAGTTCTTTCACAGTTGTACTTTTGAGAGTTTTTTTTTCCCTTTTTTGTCTTAGTGATAATGCATTCATTGTATTATAATTGGCCTTTACACATCCTCTTGTACCTTTGCTTTGTCCTCTGTGTTTTAGCACATAAATGAATGTATGCATTGAATAAACACATTACCTCTTATCAGTCAGAGGTTTCCTCATTTGGATTTGGTGTTAGCAAATCTACTGGCAGTAGAGGGAATTACCATGGGTGAATAAAACAAAAGCTAGCCAGCAATGTGCCCCAGGCGTGCTAATATAAACTTGCAGTTCTAATGAGCACAAATTGATGGCAGAAGTGCTCAGAATGAATTTGGCAATGATTTATGGACTTAAAATCAACACGGTAGACCTTTCTAACTTTGACATCACAATCCTGGGAAAATTTAAACAGAGAGCACAAAGAGACAGGACCTTGTTATGAGGATTAATGAAATATAAATGGAGCTAAATGCAGCTCCAGGTACTTTGAAATGAGCGAACAGTGTTATAACATGGCTAAAAGCTCAAAAAAGTAAATTTGGCATAGTATGTGTCCTTTAAATTGACACACACTCCTCACACTAATGCTTAACATGTTGAACTGTGTTTCAGTTCGCCTGTACATGCTTGCACCTCTCTACATGTGTCCACAGAGGAACAGGTGATGTCCCTGATGAGCCACTAGGGGCAGGTTTGGACTGGGAGTTTGTTGTGGCAGAATCAACAGCTGCCCACTCTCATTACTGTATGTAAATGACAACAGACCTCTATCGCGGTGCTCTAGTGCTGCAGTGTAATTAACTTCAGATACACATCACAAACTGGTGCTGTCCTCAAGTGTTCAGGTACAAAGCCCATAATGCAACAGTAGCCCCGCCCACTTCAGGGTTAATTTGATTCAACTTCTCTTTAACGTGGCACTTATTAAAGACAACACAACAGCAATATGTCTGCTGGGTGATGTAATAATATGCAATAACAATGTGTATTTTAGTTTGTATTTTATGTTAGAAAGACGTACACGAGTATTGCAACTGAAATGCTTTATGCAGCTTATTATTATTTTGCTAACATAAAACAATGTATTCCTTTGAATGTGGGTAGATAATAATAATTGTGCATATTTTCGAACATCTGCCTTTTATCTTCTTAACTAATTGTTCATTGGTTCATTAAATGAGTCCAAATATAGGAGACATCTGTAGCACGGCTCGTTCTGCCCTACAGTGTAAATTCCAATTAAATCACGGAAGGATTGATAACATGAGCTGTTCTAATTATTTATTTGACTAATTGTTTCAGGAGCACAGTGGAACTTTAACTGTGAGCTAAAATATTAATACAATCAATTATTAATGGCTACTAATGCATTTTTAATCAGACACGATGTTCTGTTTGTAAATGTAAAACTCATACTTCAGCAAATAATGGTTTAAAAAAACGTCTATGTAAATGATACTGCATTGAGCAAACTACACTAAACTATCCTCTGTACTATATTTTTCACTGTTCAAACATAATATTAATTTATATGTGATTTACAAATTCGTATCTGGTGGTGGTTGCCATTATCATTAGGTCGGATATAGAACCACAGAACCGTTCGTTTCATGGCTTACCCACACTGAGGTTATCGGGTAAGTTTATCTCATTGTTTGTGGATGAAACGCTATATTTTTTATTAAATAGTTGAATTCTCCCCATTTCCAATCTCACTCATCTTAAAAAAGTAGAAGATAGTCTTGTGTTGTGATCCCGTATGTTCTGTTCACCTATTAATGAATATTAGCTTGATACGATCTCACCAACAGACTGTAAACAGAGTGTGCATAAATGATAAAATCCCTCCTGCTCAGAACACTTTGTAATTGTAATCTGAACCCTTGAAGCAGTGGCATCTTCACACATGCATAGGCCACATACTGTGCTCTGCCTTCTGTCTGCGCTCCCACTGAAAACTATACACCCTTAGTACACTGCAATTAGCTCAGTTCAAGGGAAGGTGCAATGGAGTTTGTGTGAAAGATGTTGATAAAGCAGGTTGAGATTCAAGGGGAACTTAAAGATGCCACATGTGGTGCTAAAAAGATCTGAAAGTGTGCACATGTTCCTGAGAAATAAGAGTCAGTCAGCGTGAAAACTGCAGGAGCTTGTCATACAAAGACACAAATATACTATTGCTATTTAACTTCAACTATTCCAGATGACGGGCCATAGCCACTTTTCTCTATTGATGACATTTTATTAAGAAATATCCAAAAGAATATTCTCACAAAATTGCATTATTATTATTATTATTATTATTATTATTATTATTATTATTATTATTATTATTATTATTATTATTATTATTATTATTATTATTATTATTATTATTGTTGTTATATATTTTTTATGACTGTGAATTCATCTTTTTCACTTTGTCTGTAAAAATTGCTTTCCTTCCGTTATTCCTTCCATCCACTTTTCATCACATTAAACATTTGTTTCGAGAGAAGGTGTCAAGGTTGTCCCGCTTCTCAAATATTCTGACAGGATCTTCTTCCCGTTCTGGTGATGAATTCAGAAAAGCTCTTGAGGAGAGGGTACTATTGACCTTGGGGGCGCTTGTTTTGCGATGGCGGGTGGGCTTTCGTGCCGTGCAGCCTGACACTCTAAATCAGTCAGCGCTAGTCCAGCTGCGCAGCACCTGTGTGAGCGCGGACACTAAGCGTTTGTGGCAAAGCTGTCATGTCTCATCGCGTCCTCGGCGTCTCATTCATGATCTCCTGAGTGGAAGTGCATTTTGAGCAGTGGCACTCACCCTCTGCTGTGGACACAAGTGGGGATGGGGATTAGATAGGCTTCACTGGTGATTAGGACAACATGTGTTAGTCATTTTGAATGGCCATGTACAGTCAGGGGGGATTTTTTAAAAGAACAAGAGCAGTCGTGTAATACATCCTTTTCTTTTTTCTTTTTTCTTTTTTTTATGAACAAGTCATTTAGAGTGCATTCACTTTTTTTTTTTTGATCATAGTTTTGTCCACTAACTGTAGCCTTGGTTTGGCCCAGTTCTAGTCCAACTTTAGTTCTGAGTTTGGTTCCAGTTGAGTCATAATTTTGACATGGTGATGGTGAAGTGTGAACGCACCCTTGCTGTGACAAAGAAACTTTCCCTTTGAGGCAGTTTAGTCATGCAACATACACTACAAGTCTTCAAAGTAGTCTTTGAGAGTCAAAAGACTAAAATGGGGACTAAACCCGGCACTTAATCCGGACTAGAAGAGGAAAAAAATGTCTCAGGGCTAAATTGGACTTGAACCAGTATCAAATCAGGAGAAGCATGAACACACTCAAAGTTAGATATATAAAGGGAGAACCCACCCAATGAGAAGTGTGCAAGTTTTATTCCTGTACCAATGCAATGTTTATCTCTGTGGGTAGAGTCTTCTCCAGCTTTAAAGGTCACACTACAGAATCTAGTGGAAGCATGCTGAAAACTGCAGACCAAAATAAGAGGCTGCCCTGTGCTTTGGTTAGTCCTGCGCTTTGGTTAGTCCTGCGCTTTGGTTAGTCCTGCGCTTTGGTTAGTCCTGCGCTTTGGTTAGTCCTGCGCTTTGGTTAGTCCTGCGCTTTGGTTAGTCCTGCACTTTGGTTAGTCCTGGGCTTTGGTTAGTCCTGTAGTTGTTACCCAGATGGCATTTGATTTTTTGAACTATCACACACATTTATAATTAAGGAGGTTTTGTCAGTGACTCCATGGATAATTTAAGCTACAGTATTTTACAAATGAATAAAATGTGTTATTAGTAGGATCATATAGTGACTATATACATCTGTATTTGGTTGGATTCATTGATAATACATCGTTGAGCCCATATGGGTTTCTTATTGTATATCACAGAGTTAATTCAATTAATAGATTTCTTATTAGGTAATTCCATTGTGTCATGGTGTCATGATTCATGCAGAGGAGGGGGTACTTGACCTGGTTAGATCCTACATAGCTAGATTGGGGTGCTATTTTTATGTGGGATCAAACTCTCATATACGGTAGACTGGTAGACTCTTATAACTATGAAATAGACAAAGGCAGAGAGAGAGCCACCTTCAGGGATCAACTGAGGAGTGAACTGGAAAAGACGGAGCAAGAAAGTGAAAGTAGGTGTTAGGAGAGAAGCAAGGGAAGACCTAAATTTAGACATGGAAATCAGGAGAGAACAGCTGCCTCCGGAGATACATTTAAATCAGGTCTGGGTGGCCGAGGGGGAGCGACCAAGAGCCTACTCCACTGGCCAATTAGGCGCACACACAGGAGCAGTGCTAATATAACCATCATGGTGCACCCTTTGGCCTTCACAGTCCCACTGGAGGTGTAGCTGCAGACTCCCGACCAGGACTAAAGCACAGGCTTTCCAAGACTAGAGTTAGAGGGGAGCCTCAGAAAAGACTGGGAGAAGATGGCCTTTAACAGAACACGGTGATGATCAAGACACATGGAAGAAACGTATTACATGTGAACATTATCCATTCGGCCATGTTTGTAGTTTTGTTATAAATTTGTATGTACATTTTTTATACCTCATAGTTAGTGTAATCACATTTTTTTTTATCAAATATGAAGTAACTATGTAAGATCACTCAAGTTAGTTTTTTTTTCTTAGAGTTCACTCCACATAACCCAAAGGCACATCCTTTGCTGATAATGTAGCTGTATCTGTACAAGTGTACAGATATAGTGTACAGATATAGTTGAAGAATGAATCTGCACTATACAGTGTGTCTTACTTTTTGAAAAATACCTAGCTAGTTTTCCTGGCTTGTGACAGTTCACCTTTTGTGCCAGCGTGTCACCCAGTGAAGCATTCCTCCGTCAATAAATCAATGCTAATCCTGTGAATGTACTATATACCAGGGCCGTGGTCCAATTAAATGGCCTTGTTGTGCCAGGACTGTAGCTCAGCTTAACTGTGGCTGAGACTAAATATGGGAGATTGATGCTCAAGGTGTCAATGGAAACTTGCAGTGCGACCACAGCAGGATGCACCAGTGAGTTTGACATTTGTGGACCATAATTAGTTTGAATAGTCTGGACGGTGGCAAGGGGGGTACTTATTAAGACTTTTTTTGTTGTTGTTGTTTTTATAGAACAAATCGACTGTCTCAATATTGCTTAGAGTTTATATTGCCACATGTACACACCAACTAACTTTTGCATCTCCTTTATAGAGGCAGTCATGTGAAGTGTTTATCATAACTCATCACTTGTGTCTTGTTTTCTTGTTTGTGAAAAGCCAATCAGCGATGACACAGACTTGTTTAGACTGAGCTGTTGACAGTTTTAAACGTATGCAGTCCCTGATGACTGTCTTCCTAAATGGCAACACTAGAATAATCATCTCAAATTATAGTTCATTTTCTCCAGCAGATCGCCTGAGCCGCGCCTGCTCTCCCTATTTGATTTTAACACACTATTGTGACCATCACAAAGGGAATAAAATGCCTCTTGCTGCGTTGCATGTTGCCGGGTGTGTCGGAGAGAAAAATGGGGGAAAGTAAGTGATTTAAAAAGAGAATGTAATAAAGAGACCAAGGCCAGGCGTGGTAGAACACTAAATCATCAGCAGATCATGCTTCATGCAAAACTTTCATGAATAAAACATCCTTCCAGGCTCCTGTAGCAGAGATCCATTTTTCCAGCGTTTGCCGACTCCTCATGCTCTATCTGTGGCACGCATGATTAACCTCGGGAGGCCTTAATCAACAGTGGAAATGACCCGTGCTCCAGCCGTACCTGCGCTTTTCTCCTCCATCGGCCCATCTCTGCTGCTGGCAACTCAGCTAGTGTGTCAAGATTCACCAGTCTGTACATGCATCTAATCTATAGTAGGCATATTTTAGTTAAAAAATAGAAAAAATATCAATGAAATGTTACACAATTTTAAGAGTTTAGGCCATCACAAAGGCATTACAATTACTCTTTGACTGCATGGTTAATGATGATAGTAATGCATTGGATTTATATGGCACATTTCAAGACACCCAAAGCACTTTACATCTCATTATTCATTCACTCCATTTACTCACTGCTGGTTATCCAGCTATAATCAGCTATAGTCTCTGTCCCTGTTTTGTTTTCTATCTCTCTTTCTAAGGTTAGGTTAATTGCTTCTTGCTCTGTTTAGTAATGTTGAAAAAGTCTTGCACTGGAATATTCACAAAGTATCTGTTAGAATAGCTTTTTTTTTTAACCATTACTTAGCGAAAAACATGTATGGAAGAACTATATTTCAATACAAACAAATAGACTCAGTACTCTATACCGATTCTAATACCACAATGATAATAAAAAAATGGGTGATTTTCAACACTAAATTGTATTTTCTTTTGTATTCCCATGCGTCCTTATATCTGTGTAATCCCTCAGTCGTCCAGGTAGGTCCATGGGTGTATCTAGTCTATGTATTTTATACTTTTTCTGATACAGCTCAAGATCAGCTCAAGTTATTCAAGAAAGGTTCTTTTCTGTTCTGAGAAAATGGCTTTTTTAGTATCGATTCTTCTCTCTTGTTCTCATCTAGTTTTGATCTATTAGTATCTGATGTTCAATACTTTGACAGCCCTAATATATAACTATATATGTTGTATTTCAACCCAAAAAGCAAAAGCTCAGAAATGATCACATCACACAGATGTGTGTGTGTTTCCTTATAGACCTGTTCTTTGGAGACCTGTTTGTTTGCCTGTTGTGATCCTGACTAGAGGGGCTGTGGCTCTGAGTTGAGTTAGCTGCATTGAATAATCTTTCTCACCTAAGCCTTTATTCACACTCTCTTTAAAACCTGTCCTGTGGGGGTCCAGGCAAGCACAGATTTATGGTTATTATTATTTACCTGCCTGCCTTCAGCCTTTCCTTATACAACACATACATACAAGAGCATGCAGAAGCAGAGGAGCTGTCCTCGGTGCTGAAATGACCAATAATTCATGTTACTTTACTTGTATTATTCATACACCAGATGTAAAGTAGAGTCAAAGTATACAGTTATTTATTAATACTGTCCATGAAATCAAATCAGAGTAGCTGAAGGCCTATAACAGGTTGGTTCTTGCCACTAGAGTTTTTTCTAGTGCGTATTTGATATCTTTGCTGTGTATTTTTGGAGTGTGTTGTCTCATATTTGGTGCCATTTATTTATTTATTTATTTATAGTCTGCCAAAGGCCAAGTGTGACTACAGAAATACCACTACTTCCCTTAAATACTGTCATCAGACACACATTAAAGTAATTGGAGCTGTCCGTGGTGCTTAAATCACAGGCAGCGCCACAGAACGACCTGTCCATTGTCCTGAACTCCAAACTCGCACACTGCTCTTCTCGTGCTATTCTCTCCCAACTCATTGTTCTTTTTTTCTAATTCGTTGCAGCAATTACACAGACAAACATGGGCACAATTCCACAGAGGATGGTTTTTAATTGGTGCTCCCTGTGGAGTTGAGGTTTCAAGGTTGCTACTGCAGGCTAACTGCCCCTTGTGTTCCCCATGTTAGGCTCCAATTTAGCGCACAGCAGTGACCGGTCATTCTTTACTGAACATTTGCTCTGTAATTAGGGTATTAGCCGTTTTTAAAGTCTAGCGATTGTTGGGGCGGGATTGGACAGTTCCAGACAATCGAGATAAACCATTACATTATGACCGTGTCCCTGTGCTACTTGTGCTGTTTTGTTACTCCTCTGAGAATGAGTATTAACTGCCTCTGCTATATATATATATATATATATATATATATATATATATATATATATATATATATATATATATATATATATAGTATATTGTGGTTTTGTAGACCTTCTAAAACTACTAAGACCTATTCAAATGAGTATCTAGTTTTGATATGATTTTAAGTATTGGTTTAAGTATTAGTGTCTGGATATATGTTTTTAATAACCCTAATTGGATGAGTATCCTGGTGTGTGGCATTCACAAGTCACTCAAGTCCTACTTCTTACATTACTTACAAATATTATGCTGCCTGATAAATTCCACTTACTAATAGCTGCCACAACAAAGAAAAAGATTATCCCGTGAATCTGTCAGTGGCCGTAATGTTTTGCTCGGAGTCTTTCTCTCTATAAGACTCACTTGGTGTCATTGTGAAGGTGATCGCTGCTTGGGTCTGTGAAGTGAATAGAAAAGCAGCATATGTTAGAGAGTCCGTTCCCCATGTGTCTTACCCATGTGTCTTGTTTAATGTGCTGCAGGCCTCAGCGGTCAGTACCCTCTGGTCCAGAACGTGACGGTGACAGAGGGAGGGACAGCCAACCTGACCTGCCGCGTGGAGTACAATGACAACACCTCCCTCCAGTGGTCCAACCCGGCACAGCAGACTCTGTTTTTTGGGGACAAGAAAGGTAAGTTATGATAGAATGTGTGCAACTGGTGCGGAAATGAGTTCCAGTGTTGTAAGGAATTGGAAGATTCTACTTTAACTGCATGTAATTCACTGAATAGTGAGTTTGAAGTTCTAAAGTTTTTAGTATGTTGTATTTGCCCTATTTGTACTTGTAAATGATATGCTCTCATAAGGGAGTGGTTGTAATTTCATACTCAAATCTGCAGAAGTCAAGTAGAACTACTGTTACTGTCCATGAGCTTCAGCTTCTTGTTTACAGGCGATATTTTGATGATTTTTGCCCATTCAAAAGATAGAATTATTTGTTTTGAATTGTTAATTTCTTTGGCAGTGCTAGGTTTTCAACACTCTGCAACCCATGGATAAAAACATAATAGGCATATTCTTGACATTTTTTCCCGTTTAGTAGAAAGTACATCTCACTGTTTCAAACACTATTAATTAAATAATTCCACATTTTATTTCATTAATAGTGTATAGAATCAGCCTTTTTGTTACATTCAATAGTCACACAGTTATACGCAAGTCTGAATACGAATGATATCATTGACTTGCCCTTGTGAATGATCAGCTTTGTAAATTATAAGATTTATACATTTGCCACAGTCATTGCCATGTCATTGAGAAATCTCCAGATGAAGAGGACTGAGCCTGGATAAAAATACTTCATACATGGAGGCTATAGAGGCCGCACTGGTGGCCACCAGTGTTTAATGACTAATAAGCACATCGTGAGGCTGTATCCGTGACCTTTGAACCCTCTCCTCTCACCACCACATAAAGAGGATTCATGGCTGTTATTTTGCCGGTTAGCACGCTCTGAATTGATTGCCCGCCGTGTGTCTGAGCTTGTATTAGCGCAGTGTAATGGAGTATGAATCACACAGTGTTGTAAGTGTCTGGATTAAGCACATATGGGATTTACACAGTCTTCTTCCATTATCCCTCTGCCCACTGGGCTGCTGCTGTCACTTTGTCTGACTGTGCAGTGCATTTATGTCAAGTAAACATTGGCATAGAGCTTAAAGTGTAACATAACCCTTAACAAACTTTCTTTGGTCAATAGAAATTGGGTTTTTATTTTGAATTTTTATTGTAAACCTACTTTTTAAATAAAATAGTGAAAAATTTATTTCCCTTACACTTTATACAAAACAATAAACAAAATAACTACATTTTCAGTTCTATTAAGATATACTTGCAATTGTGTTTTATTGCATTGATGCATGTTCCTGCATGTTTACGACGTCATGCTGGCAGTCCATGAAGCTCCATTGTGCGAGGGCTCAAATTCCCTCCACTGCACAGTTGAATATTTAAATTGATTACATTTTAGCATAACACATAACTACTTCACTTTTTAATGCACTAGAAGATGCAGTCCTAGTGCCATCTGCGGGCATTTTACTTGAACAAGCTATGCGCCAATTTGTCCCAAGGTTTTGAGGTTTTTCCAGACACATATTTCAAGATGTCCAATGTAACCTTGATTTATGCATAAATATTGGGCCTTTAAATTTGGACTGCGCAGTTATTTGAATTTGAGATGGAGATTCAGTCCTTTGTAATTGTCAATGATCAGCATCAATGAAAAGCATGTGGTTTGGAGAGAGTTACGACTTTGGATGAAGACATTTTCTGTGTTATCTTGATACATTTTTGTCACATTGCCCAGCCTTACTTTAAATCAATCAAATGCTTTTTTTTTTTTTATCTATAAAAAACTTGACCTGTGCATCATTTTCCAGCTTGAGGCTCTATATTTTGTCATCTGCCGTGTGCTGCTTTGGGATTGTGACAGCCACTTTGGACGCTGCTATTATCAGAATAAGCAAAAAGGGGCTACCACAGTGCAGAGAGGCCCAGAATAGCTGCCGTGTTTTGGGCCTGGCTCGGTGTGTGTGCGGGCGCTTTGGGACTTGTCTTGCTGAATGCTGCAGATTGGGATGCACATGCTGATGAGACCACTGCGACTCTGAGTTTCTCCAGAGTGCCCCTGGTGCAGAGGAAACCGACATGTCTCAAACGCCCGCCAGCGCAGTCACTTTCAGATTAATTTGCTCCACTGCCTGATGGGAAGCAGATTTGAATGAGGGCATGTCCACAGTTGCTCAGAAGACAACCTTGCTTCGTGTTGCTATTAGTTTACACCGAAATGTCTCTGAACATAAGTTTAGCGATGCGTGCAAATTGTCTGCCTAAAGGTGTGGTAAATGTTTATAGAACTAGGGTACAATTTGTAACGTCATATTGCAGTAAAAATGTGCGTTAAAAAGGCAACGTGAGCTTTCTCTATCTCAGTAGTCCTATATTTAGTTTATTCTTTATTTGTCAGGGACCATGAACAAATTCATTAAGTGTACAAAAGAAATAGTAACTGTATCACTACTATTACTGCTAATGCTACTTTCAGGTTATTATCTCCAAATAGGAAACTGTGTTCTGGGTGTGACCCATTCTTCAGTCCTGGAGGGGTGTCCTGTGAGGAGCAGTAAATAGGCCTGTCACAATAATCACTTTATCCACTTATCATTCACTATATGAAACTGGAGCAATATTTTTTGTTGGTCAATATTTATCATGTGTACTTTTTCTTCACACAGCTGGGAAACTTTTTGTTATTTCTTTTTTTTTTTTTTTTGGTATATGATAAGCTTTAAGCCGCAAATAGTTGAATTAATGACTTCTATGACTCATTACAAATATGTTACTAAGTACTAAATATGGGGATTTAGTGTGGTTTAAATCTGCTCTTGGGTTTTTGTGTCAGTGGCATAAATTAGTTGCAATATTATCATTATCTATATTTACTTCAGTGACATATCACACTTCAAATGTGTTATGGTGCAGAGCATGTTTTATCTTTTACTATTAATGTCAAGGTTAAATTGGTTGATCTTTAACATTCCTCCATTTTCCTCTGTTGTCTTTGGTTTGAAATCTGTATTTGTGCCCATAGGCAAGACACTTTACCCACCTTGCTTAATATGAGTGTGGTGTTCACGTCGGATAGTTTACCCCAGGGCAGCTGTGGCTATAATAGCAGATTGTGGAGAGAATGAATAATCTATGAAATGGTAAAGCTACTTTGGGTGTCTGGAAAAGTGCTATAAAAATGAATGAATTGTTTATTATTATTTTATTTACAAATATCTGCTTACATTTGGTTTTCAGTTCATGTAGGTGTAAGATGAACACATATGTAATTGCGTAACATTTATTTAGTATTTAAGCGCATTTAAGCACCAACTAAAATATGTTTGTGTGTACGTACCACATTTAAAATAATTTCTATATGACTATACATACAAGGCAACATCTTCTTGTTATCGATATTATTTTTTCCACACAGAAATTGACTTTATGGGTCAATGTCAATGTATTATTTTAAATGCAGTTTGTACCACTTGACTTTTATTATATAACCTCTTTAAGCATTAGCATAAACATATTGCTTTAGCTCAGGCAGACTCAATCCCAGTTTGGAGAGCAGGCTTTTCTGTTGTTTTTTAATGTCAGGTTGGCAGCTCACCTCCGACACGCTGAGACGAAAGAGAAAGATTCCTCTCCCCTCGAAGGCTCTGCGATGACTACCGGGAGTTGTTTGAATTTCAAATAAGTCATTGTCCCCAAAGTAGCCAATTTTGTCCTCTCCATCGCATACCACTGGAGTGCAAGTGAGAGTATAGAGAGCCAAAAACTGCTCTGTGTGTGTGTGTGTGTGTGTGTGTGTGTGTGTGTGTGTGTGTGTGTGTGTAATTGAGGATTTGATAATAGCGGTATGTCCTAGATGGACCATGGCTTAATTAGATTTTTTTCTTTATTTTACTAGAGAGACCTGTAGGTTATTACTTTCAGGGCTGTAGAGAGTGTCGCATTTCAATGATTTTACCGTTTCTGTATTTTACTTGGCCTATAGTAATCTTATTTCTCTCACTAAAAGCAAGAAATATATATCCATCTTTCTTGGATATTTGCTGTAACCGTAATGGCAGTAGCTGATTTTACAATTACTATCTAGAAGGCAGAGGTAATTTCAGGTCTGAGTCTAGTCAGAGGAAGAAATGTATATTCTTTTAGTCAGCCTTTGGTAAAGGTAAAACGCACAATTATTTCTACAACTATAAGTACTTATGCTTTTGTTATGAACCCTGTGATACTAAATCAAATGTTTATAGTCGGTCCAAACAGCTCTCATGTTTCCTAATGTAAATAATGTGACAACAAAAGCAGGGGCACAATAGCCAAGGTCACAACAGAAAGTTTTCTCTTGTTGTAAAATGCCTCCTTACCTCCTCTCATCATCCCTCGCTCCCCTCCTTCATCCCTCGCAGTCTCCTATTCCCTCTGTTTTATGACCCTTGTCTTCAGGAGGGTGACTTGTTCAGGATCTGCGCAGATTTACTGTCGGCTTTTTGTTCAGACGGCAGAGAATTTGCTACCAATTTTGGGAATGTTTTATTGAAGTATTTTTCCAAGAAAAAAATAGACAGCTGCCTGAAAGTTTTCTATTTATTTGATACAAAGTCTGAGGAGCATTTGGTATTCTGTTATTTACTTTGGGGAGAACTTTTAAAAGCCCATCGTCTAAATTGCTCAGGCACGGATACTCTGAATGCATCAAGGCTCTCATGGCTGCAATGTGGTGAGCGACGTCGCCGTGTATGTGTATGTGCGCCGAAAGAGGCAAGAAATTGATTCAGGCTTCAGAATATTTGATATCTGAGGACCAAACGGTTTCATATTCAGCAGCTCAGAGCCTAAAACTAGCACTTAGCTGTTAGCTTCTCAGCCATAACACTAATCTTAATGTTTAAGCAGATGCCATCGCCCTGCAGGGTTCTATTCTGAGGGCTTTAGGCTAACAGGTAAGCTAGCTGTTATTAAAAAAAGAAAAGCACTATGTAACTTTTCTAGTGGGGCGTGTGGTACCTCTTCTCCATGGAGATGTTATTGCTTTGTCTGGAAAGTTCTATACGGCATTAAATGGTCACAGGGTAAATACAGTGCTTTTCTACCTTCAAGTCATTTACGTCATGGAATCACTCACCAATTCACACACATTCACACACACACATTCACACACACATTCATACACTAGTGTACACAGACACTGGGGGCGAGGTGGTTTAAGTGTCTTGCCCAAGGACACAATGACAATATTCATCTGTGGGAGCTGTGCGTCAGTAGATGTGACTGCTCAACCAATGATGTTTATGTCGAGAGCGGGATTCGAACCACCAACCTTCAGATCAGTCAACAAATGCTCTCCCAACTGTCGCATTAAACATATTTGTTTTACATTTCAATCTTTGCATGTTTTTACAGCTGAAAAATACTTGCATATATTGTTAGTCTGAATGGGCTCATTTCTCCACTGACCTGACTTGTAACTTTCCCCAGTGATGTTTCCACCTGAAAAGTGACATGGCCTTTTTATATACAGCCTTGGTTTTGCATTATTATTATTGTTGTTGTTGTTGTTGTTGTTGTTGTTGTTGTTGTTGTTGTTGAACTGGCATAAAAATCTGCTTGTAACTCACTGGGGCTGGATTTTTAAGTCTTACTTTCACTATTATTTGTTGGTAATATTTTGAATTGCCTTTCTAAGTGCACACAAGAATTATTTTTGAATAGAAAATATTTTAAACATTATATTGTCATATTCAGTTGGGAACAACAGAAGCTTTTTATGAGACTGGCAATTTGTGTTTTGACCTTGGAAGTTTGGCGTCTTTGTTCATTTGCTCGTTCATTGTTTAGCTTGAGAAAAAATAAAAGCTTTTCGTACTCGCTGTCTTTGCATGGGATTTAGACAGGGGGTATTATGACAGTGGAGTTGTGTGTATGGCTGTGTGTATAGTTGTGTGTTGTTGTGCATTGATGGTACTGTCAGGTTGTGTTTTAGTGGGGCACACAGGCACAGAGCTCTGAAAATGAGATGCAGTTATTCTAGTCTTTATTAGCACAGCAACTTATCATTTGTGAGGTACAGAGAAGTACCTGCGGCCAAAAGAAATAATTAGCTCACACTTAGCACTCTTCATTTTTCTCTCACACAAGAGTGTTCTGGGCCAGAGGAAGGGATATTAAAATGTATGGTGTTTTTCTTACATTTGTACTACTATTAATTGCAGTATATTTGTAATATACAGTATGCATGCATGGTCAAGTGTGATATTTGTGTATTATGATTTATGTAGAGAAAGTAGGATTATCAAACATGTCCAACAGCATTTACATTTGAGAAAAGACTGGAATATGAATTGTTAAACTAACTGAAAAAGTACATGTATTTCAGATGTTTGTAAAGGTCTAAAACTGTTGACTTTTATTACCAAAATGATTGCAGTCTAACTGATTTGATAATTGCAGCTACTCGATTGTGATTTTGAATGGATTTTGATATATCGCGCAAGTAGCAGGTCCACTATATTAATCTGGATTTTTGATTCTTGCATGTTCCGATACTGATATTGATACTTTGACTGCCGATCCCCAATATTAACTGATATCCGTGTAGGGATGGAAAACTGCTCTTATTTCTTTAAAACACAGTTAAGTATTACACAAGACATCAGATTGTGTTATGAAACGTTCTAGACCAAAATCACCCTGTAAATAGTCTTATTGATCGTATTACCAATGAAAGGCCTAACCAGGATATCCATCTTCTGGTCCCTGGGCACAAATGGTCTTGGCGGGCCCGCACTATGTGTTGTCTAATGAAGAATGCACATGACAGACTTTATGAGGGGCCCCACTCTGCACTGTCCCCTTTACCCCCTCACACACCTCCCTCTCCACCCCCCTCTGTGGGACACACCTTATGTAAGTGTTGGTAATTCAAACTGTCCCTGCAACTGTTCTTCTAGCTTATCAATCTATTTTTATTTTTCACTTTGAATCACACTATGATCTATTATACTTTAAATCAGATTAATTTTACAATCTTAACATCTGTATCTTAACCTTGGGACTGTGTTACCCACGTATTCCAAAAAGTGCCACCTAAAAAACTGTTCTTTCTTTTCAAAGTCACAGTGAAGGATGGCAGAAGTGGTTAGCTGAGAAAATAGCGGGCTCCTAATAGACTCGCTATCGCTGGTCGTCTTCTCCTCTCGAGCTGGAGGGGACTGTTCCCCAATGCTAAAGTACAATGGTTTTATAGGCAGCGGCTGTCTGTGTCTCTCTGACCTGCTTCTCACAAGGACTTAATGAAACGCAGCGGCTCCAGGTGTCCCACTGAACTCAGCATGGCCGCCCAAAACTGATGAAAGAAAATCACTCCTGTCACTGCAGAAAGAATCCACCACCAGCCAATTATACTGTATAGACCATGACATATTTTACATTTTAAAAAGGGGACTTACAGAGAAAGAGAAAAATGAAGGTTGAGAAGTGACTGAGACACAGACAGTAGACTCGCTGGTCACTATAATGCCGGGTTTCAGGTGCATCACAACATTCAATTCAGGGCAAATGTTAAATAGAGATTGCAGCGGGTTTACTCTATTAAGTTGTGTTTAAGTTCATTTTGTTTGTGTGGTCTTGTGATCATGGACTCTAATACAAATAATGTTTTGTCTGTACATTTTCCGTTTAGATGTTTTTCATGAAATTACCCAGTGCAACGTTGTAATTTTTGTATTTATATTTTTCCTTTAAGAATGAATATGCAATACAAAATATATTAAAGTGCAGAACATTCTAGTTTCTGAGAACAATCAGTTTGGAGCACTTGTTCCAATTATCTAATACTAATCACATGATTGCACCTGGTATTCCCAGCAGTCTCCCAGCCCCGCTGAACCTCTGGGATCTGATGAGATCAGGTTAACAAAAGCAGTATACTATTTATAATGTTTTACCATCTAAAATTTGTATTGGGGTTGCACATGACTTGCATCATTTCCTCTAATACTTACTGCCTCAACAAGGCCTCTGAGCTGCTGATTTGTTGCTTCAATTTTGCAACATAACTAGAGCTGCGTAATTATTCAAATTGTGATCCAGCAGTTTCAAATTGTCAATGATCAGCTTAGGTATTTTTAATCAACAGGTCTGTACCCAATTCTCTGTGGTTAGGAGAAATAAATTGCTATTTTCTTGCATGCATTTGTTATTTAAGCTTTCTTATAAACCTTAGGAAAGCCTATGTATTACTTTTTATATAAGAAAAAATAAATACACCTAATTAATTACCACATCTTCTCCTGTCCCCAGACATCTCGTGTCCATGAGACGGTCACATCCAGGCTGCTGTGGCTGATTGTATAAAGTGGTGAAATGTGCACTTTTCTCATTATGAAAGTGTGTTAGCAGAATAAGCATACACCTGCCTGCTCTCTGGACTAATGCACACTGTGTGGGCTCAGATAAAGGACAGGGCAGAGAGGGGCAGGGCTGGGGTCACTGAAGGAGAGAAGCTGACGGTAGAGCTGTAATAAAAGCATATGTAAACCACAGCTCTGTATTATGTATGCATGTGTGGCTATACAATAAAAGCAGCCCTAATATGGAAGATAATTGCAGGGATGACTAAGTGGCAGGAAGACAAAAAACACTACACAGCAGGCAGGACATTAAACCAATCAACTATGAGCATGGATTTGCATTAGAAACGGCATTTACGTCATGCTAATAGATTTGATGATGAGTGAGGCCAGTTAACCTGTCAGTGTCCTACTGTTGGATGGATATTTTTGTATGATTCACACTAAACCAGCTCCGTGCAGAGTCCCAACAGACTATGGTTTTCCAAGGTTAAATAGTGTTACATTTAATTATGGACCAAGCAATAGCTAACGACTGGGTGTGTATTTTGTAATGGTACCTGTCCATTAGATGATGGGAGATTCCCCTGCAGTAAATTTGACCGTGTGAAGCGATCTCAATAATAAAACGTTCATGTAAACTAGATAATTACAAAAAAACACCCTGATATTAAAGCTAATGTGCCTTCTATTGCATACATGCATATTACCAATGATGTAGTACTCAATTTTGACAGAGGTAACAGAGGTTACTCAAGTAAAGGTAAAAGTATCAGTATTTATGTACCCGTTTAAAAATGTACTTCAAGAGTATAAAATAAAAGTATTTCACAAGTGTTGTTAATTTGTTAAAGTGTAAATGTAGAGTTATTGATTTAAAATGACACACATTTTGGTTAACAGTTACAATACGATGCAATGTCTTTATTTTTCTTATGGATTTTGTGTATTGTATTTTGTGTTTGCTCAAAGCCCAAACTTGGGTAAAAATAAGCCCTGAAATCATATGAAAAGTGCTTTTTACTTTTCAGTCCAGTTCAAAAATGTTGTGGAGTAGAAAGTACAGATCCTGCTCTCAAATGTAGTGAAATAAAAGTTAAAAGTATACACTGTAAAATGTCCTTACAGATACCTAGAAATTCTACTTATATACAGTACTTTAATGCTTGTACTTTGTTCCACCACTGCCATACACTAGGCCTGTTCCAGTAATTACTATATCAACTTACCGTTCCATACACGGAGGCTGGAACAATATATTTTGGGCCTCAGTATTTATCATGAATATTTTTACTTTGCAAAAGTGGGAGATTTGGGTTATTTTTGTAATACGATACGATATGATCCATGGAGGGGTTCTTTTAGTTCCTTTTATGGCTAATTATTGATCTTTTAATGAAACAGTCTATTTAAAAATGATTTACTGGGATTATCTTGCATTATTTAAATCTCAATTAGTGGCATGGAGTATTTTCAATATTATCATTTATCGCAGTATTTCTCTGTAGCCATATATCATGCTTCAAACTTTTTTATCATGACAGGTCTACCACATACTGCACATTTTGTGGGTAAATATGCCTTTTTCCAACATATTAACATCAAATCTGTAGGTGGCTTGTGATCTCCATCTGCATGTTTATGTGGTGCAAATAAAGCTGTAGTGTGGGGCTGTGAGACTGACAGGAGATGTGAAAAACACTGGGCTTTAGTATTAACAACACTAGCACGTTCACACCTTAGCTGCACAAATACAGGAGACTGTGGGAAAGGTGTGGGCTTCACGTGTCTCAAAATGCAAGCATTAACACGGATTTTTGCAGGTATTGTGTGTTTAGCGAAACATTGTGAATATTATTGCTGCAATTAACAATGATGTGAGTGTAAGTGACTTGACAGTGGCAATTTTTTTTCAGATATATTATTATTATTATATTCTATTGGACGAGTGGCCAAACTTTACTCTAAAACTTTTGTCCTGTTGAATTTTTCTTTTGCTATGGATCATACCCATAGACTGTATAAAGAGGTGGACTAAGGAGTGTAAGCTCATCGAGGCTAGCAGTTAGGAACGAATTTGGAGCCAGATTTCGTATTAAGAATTCCAGACCGTGTGTGTCATAGCAACCAAAGACCCAATCCAGAGCGAAGCTGTTGAAGGTCACGCCCCTTCCTGCACCACTGGTTCGGCAGCAACATTGTCAATCAAACCTGTTGCTAATGCTAGCATGTACTCTGGGAAAGAAGGCGCCTGATGTTCTTATCTTGATTTACAGACACAATAGTGAAATAAAAACCCCAGGATCATGTAGAGCGGGTTAATACGAACATTTAAGACCAAAATGACGAGTCTGACAGCAGCAGATACAGAGACAAGACACAGTTTTTCAATAGAAAGTGAATTGGAGCCAAAGTCGATGGAGCCGAAAGTGCACGGTGGTTAGCAGGTTAGCCATGTTATATATACAGTCTATGATCATACCTGTATGACTGAGGGATGGCACAGACAGTTATTTCTATTGTCTTTATTGCCTGTAATGAGTGCAAGTACATTTAACACATGAGTTCTGAAATATACTAGAAAAGCAGTGCTCACACTTTCACAATAAGTACCAATGACGAATATATTTGCTTTCCAAGTACCACCAGATCTAAACCAAATGGGACTGTTCCTTCTTGGTCTAACTCTAGTTTGCTCATTCTAAACCAGGACTGATCCAAAAGAGGACAAAAAAATTGGTGACACAAATTTCGCAGAGTTTGAGAAAAGTCTAAACGGTACAGTTTACTTCAAAGATAAAATATAATAATAAATAAACCAGCTTTTACAAGACTTTCTAAAACCACCAAATGCACAGAGCAATGTGAGAGCTGACTGTAACATCTGACCCGTGGCGTTCCTCAAATGCCTGCACACGCTACTCTCACTTCCACTGAACACAATATGAGATTTTTCTTTTGCTTAGTTTCTCCCACCAACTTCCTCTACGAATCAAAATGTCACTTCTCATTTAAAGGAAGCCAGTCATCTTTGACCTTATGTTTCTGCACTTCCAATCCATCTCACTTTTTTCTTTTTTTTTGCCATTTTTATCTATCATCCTGCACATATTATAAAAAAGCCAATAGCTGCCGTCCTCCTCTTTGTTTGGTTCTCTCTATATACCATTGGGGAGGCTGTATTTAAAAGTATATATGTTTGCAAAGCTGCTATCTGATCACAGTGGATGTATTTCTTGGTACATTAACACCGTCTGTGCTGTTGGAATCTGCGGTCATAAGTTCTCCTGCTGTAATAAGATCAGAAAAATCTCCAAATCTCACTTCGCATCAACCTCAGTGAACTCATAAAGGTGTCGCTGGCAAAGGTGTGTGTCATGTTAGATCTATGGAGATTCTGACAGTCAAATGTGAAAAACTCCACTTTCTTTCTGGCATCAGCCATTTTGTTCCCAACAGTGCTGCTTTGATGCTGACAAGTGTGTTAATGTCCTAGATGCAGTGACATTTAAACAAGTGTGTTATTGTGTTTTGTTTTTTAAATCAGGTTGGTCCTTTGATGTTATAGGTGCTAAAGGTTGATAATGGATACAGTCAGTGCATATATTATGACTGCACTCAGTACTGTTATGTCTGTGTATAATGGCATTTTCTGTTAGAGACTCTTTTACACTGAACATTTTTACATAAGCAAAAGTTGTGAATGTTTGTGTTATTACTTTACCTGGAATGTTTCACAGTATGGCCTTAACCTAATCTTGCATTTATTAGGTCTGTCACAATAATTACTATTGAAAGCTGGAACAATGTATTTTTGGGCTAAGTATTTATTGTGGAGACTTTTTCTTTGTCATAATGGGGAGATTTGAGTTATATTTGCTGTAAAACGATTTAAGTTGTAGATGGTTGAATAAGTCTTGATTGTGTGATTAATTTGTTGTAACTCATGCCTCTTAATGATACTGTTTATTTTAAATTGGTTAGCTGGGATTATCCTGCTTTATGTCTGTGGGATAAAGTAGTCTCAATATCATAGTGTATTGAGGTAGTTCTCTCTGCTTCAAATTTGTTATCATGACAGGCGTAGTATTTATTCAGTTGCTAAAAACACCTTGAAAAACATAAGGCGTAGTTATGAGTTCTATATCTGCGTATAATGGTGTGTCAGTTTTGCATCTCCACCTTTAAAATTCAAAGGACCAGACCGTACAATTATTATCCAACTAAAAGTGTTCTCATATTGGTTGTATTATTTTAGTAGCTCACTGCCATCTATAAAGTTATGTAATATGTCTTGCATTATTCAATGTTTTATAATGAATTCTGACAGGGTTTTGTGTAGGCTACTGTTGTGAATTAAAATCCATTCATAATTTGCTACATTTGATGGTTAATGCTATTTCTGAGCATGATTTTGAGTTGTATCCTTAACAAACCTCACTCAATCAACTCCTTACCCCAAACTCTTCATTTCCATCCTTCTCCCTCCTTTGAGACTTTACATAATAATTCAGACTTGCGCGTTCTGTATTAGGATGTTGCCAGGAGGATATTAGCCTTCCCACGCCTGGATAATTGTGTGGGAGTTTAGTTCATTTCACACCTTATATAACACCTTTCATGTTCTTAAACCCACCCTGAATGCACTCTTCAGGGGACTCCGGGTGAGCCTCAGTTCACCATGAAATTCTCAATAGGCATTTTCAGATCCTTATTACTGAGCTATCAAACCTAACACACACGTTATCAAATCACTGCATTGGAGCTATATTCAGACTCCAGCATAAAACTTCATCTTTTAGTTCAAATTTGTGCGTGGCCAAAGGCAGAAGTCATGTGTAATTCAGTTTTTCGCACTTTCACAATATTATATGTGGTTTAAGACAGGACTGACAGCCAGGTCAATGGAGTTAAAAAGGGAAAATAGTAAGTCGCTGGGACATACGCAGTAACAATAGTCTTTCGGACATACACAATGTTTTGTATAACTTGTTTCAAAGTGGTTCTCTTTAACCAAATACTTTTAGTGCATGTATTTATAGAATGTATTGTCCCTGTATGGAAATTTACCCATCCATCCTTCAACTCCTGTGCCTCTGGGCAACCTGTCAGCAGCAGTGGGCCAGTACAGAGCAGCACCAGGGGAGCCATGTCCACATCTTGAGACAGAATCAGTTAAGAGTATGAAAATGAAGAACCAGCCTAAACCGTACACATCTGGATGTAAAAATATTATATAAATTGCCATTGATTGAATATTGGCAAAAGCTTGATTGGCCTATGCTTAAAATCATGTCCGGTCCGTGTTTAGCAGTGACTATATTTTATAATACAATACTGAATAAATCGATAGTATTTGACACTCTAATTACATCTATTTCAATATACTGATCAGACATGGTAGATAACGCATGTGTAGACACTAATGGGCAAAAACAGCAGAGCCAAATGTCTTTCCTAACATTTTCATGCTCGCTCTTAATGCCCGAAGCAAACTTAAGTAAAGAGTCGCCGTCCTGTTAAACGCGAACAATCGACAGAATCAGGTCTGCGGTGGGAGGAGCAGACACACATTGAGTATTCTGTACAATATCTGCTCTGTGTATATGTGCTTCTCAAACTGTGGTACAGGTTTGTGTGTCTATAAATGCTGTCACAATACCAAAATTTCAACCTTACGTTCAATACTAAGGGAAAGGCTCCCGATACCATTTGCGATGCAGCAATGAAGATTTTATGGAATACAATGTCATTTTCATCCTAAGCCATATTATATGTTATATAGTCCTAAACTAGTTATGATAAAGGTCAAGTCCATTCTAAAACTATTCATTAAAGGTCCAACTTTGTCTGAATTATGCAAGTTTTCAGATGAGCATGCTGGACAACCTTCGTGTCTCCTATAAGTGGTCCTCAGAGGTGTTCTTTTATGTTACAGTATGTGCTCATCAGAGGGAGAGAGCAACTTTCACCTAAAACAGTTTGTGCTTTTAGTCCAAGTTTGGTCCTGGTCATGATCTGGTTGTTTGTGATGTATATTATTTTTTAATGTAAACCTTTACTACATTTAAACCTGGTTTTGTTATGAATTGTAATGATTTAAATGTATTAATCCCTACATTTTACAAGTTATAGTGTATTTTAGAATCCAAGTAATGTCAGATTTATGCAAAATCCATGTAAATTTTCCTCAAATATCAAAGTTAAATATTTTGTACCAACACTGTACTGGACACATATCACTGAGCCTGCCATATCTGAATGAGACCGGTCAGACACACAAAGATAAGCACACAAATGTAGAGCGATAAACGGGACTGAACTGGCCAAACTGATTAGAATGGTGCTTCTGTTTTCTGCTGGGGTTAAGTCTGGACTTTTACTGGCACGCTGCAGACACCAGATTGTGAACTGGGGTTGACATTTCATAACATTTGTGTTTGCTGTGTGCTCTTTGCAGTAAAAATTCATCTGACATCTGTTTTCACATTCACCTCCAGGGCTCAGAACTCACCAGCAGATGACAAACTCGCACTGAGTGTGTGGAAATGTTCATAGATACGATATTGGAGTGAAGTGAAGGTGGCCCATGTAAACTCGTTCAAAGAGCCATCATGTTGGATCATTTGGTAACAGTGTACGATGGTGCTGTGTAGTATTGCTTTAAATACAACAGTTTATTTAACTCTCATCATAGTAAAATGTAAATCAGGGTTCTGTTTCCACTGTAGAGATTATGATTTGTTTTTTTTATCTTGTTTTTTGTTTCTTTTACTAGGCCACTGCCACTTTGCCCTCTATCCATGGGTTTCAGAATGATGAAACGCAATTAACAATTAAATTCCATCCTCAAAATGGCACTATTTTCTTTTTCTTTTTTCATCAAACTTGGTGTTCCTGTAGCCACAGTAGTCCTGGGGCAGAGGGACACAGAGTATTTCTGTCCAAAGCCAAGCAGACCATGACTGTCCAAACACAGTGAACATCAGGAAAGTCATCTGCTTTGCCAAATTAATATGCAAATTAGGAGAAATTATCTTTCTCTTACTTTCTCTCCAGGAGAGGAATGAGAGTAGAAATGTTTGGTCATTATTACCAAATATGCTTTGTTTTTCTCCCCATGCAATGCAGGACTGAAAGTTTTACTCACTTTCAGTTCTGTTCCTTCCCGGGCAGACTCACGAAGCCCTGAAGTCGCCTTCAAAGCCACCACTGTGTTCTGGCAGAAACAGTCTTTTTGTTGGCCAACAAGCCTTGGGTTTTCAGTCTGTTTCTCCGTTCACTTGTTAGTCACAGATTAATTAGAGCAAGTAACCTAAGAATGAAAACGTGATCAAGAGAAAAAATATATAATAAAAATGTTAAATCTCCAGTTGCATTTTACTTTACAGAGGGTTTGCACCAAAATAATGTCTTTACTTTTCCAATGCAGTTCAAAGATGTGCACCACAGTCACAGATGTTCACCCTGCTGGATGTTTTGTGACCATATAAAGAAATCCTGTCTCTGCCACGTTTAATTGTGACCGTGCCTCACTTTGAACTGATCTAATGCTGTTTTGAACCTGGTCTTACCCTGCTCCTGCTTCAGTCCATGCTTGAATTTGCTAGATCTATTTTACACATTTTTTCTCACTGCTGGCCTCCTGGTTGACAGTTTTTGCCCATGAAAACATAATAATCTAGATTTCTCTCACATTCTGTCTGCCTATTCTCCCTTAACACATCCAGACACGTCACCCATACTAAAACTTTTTGCTTGAGACAGTTAAAAGCACAGCAGAATAGCCTTGGTCGTTCGTCTTAAGTAAGATTTATTGAAGCTCACAAAATCAAGGTTCAACTACGGCACATCTCTTTGACTAAGGCAGTGCACAGTTGGGCTCCAGCACTCCAAACACATTGCTCTTTCACAATATCTTTTCTCACAATAGCTCAGATGTCATCCTGGCCATGTCTGATATGTAACTACACACCGGTGGAATTACTCTCACTGTATCAGCTGAAGTACACACCTCTTTCAACTGGTCGGGCAATTTTCTACAAATCCAATACGAGCTTCACATCTCTCATTAGGGCTCTTTTTCTCCTGCTTATTGTGCTATTGATTTCCATTGCCGTTATGTCTTTTGGAAGATTACATTTTCATATAAGTAAAATGGTGATGTGGTTTTCCAGCAGAGAGAATGTATAGTGCACTGTGGAGATCCACTCAAGCATGTATTTTTCAATTTCACAAGTTCTGCAGATACTTTTTGATCTTTCATTACTACTTTTTTCTCAATTTCTGCCATGGCGTTTTGAAGGTTATGCCTGATACATTTACAAAGCTTTTCTGACTGAATCAATCCAATCTGCCTTTTATGGGAGAAACATTTAAAGAATGCACTGTGTAACCTATAGCTCTTCTGCTTTGTTTTCTGCTTTAACACTCCAACTGGAATTCAAGCCTGACGCAGTTTGAACATGACACGATATTACTGTTACATTTTTGTATGCCAGTTTCTCATTGCCTCCCTTTTTTCTGATATCAAATCTTTTAGTGACCTGCTCTGACGATGCATCTTGTGTGGGTGCAGAGGTTCCACTTTCTATTGCTCTTTAAAATGTGCAAAAAGGACAAGCTAATGTTTTTGAAGTCCTCAGACCTTTCTTTACGTATATAGGTCGATTTCTTCAGTGTCAAGTTGGTGGTCTCCTAGGGCACTGGTTTCTTTCCAGCTTAAAGTAATAGTCATAGCAAACCAAAATTTACACGTTTCTTTCTATTAGGATTTCCTCTAAAGCTACTGGAAATTACACGTTGAATCCATTGACATCTCAGATTGCTGCATCCTACTGTCACTGCTTGTATGTAATATGTTTCTCTCTCTCTTTGTGTCTTGTGCACAGCTCTGAGGGATAACCGGATCGAGCTGGTTCGTGCCACGTCGTCCGAGCTCACTATCAGCATCAGTGACGTGTCTCTGTCAGACGAGGGCAGATACACCTGCTCTCTCTTCACCATGCCCATCAGAACAGCCAAAGCCTACCTGACTGTACTAGGTGAGAGCAACTTACATCCAAACAAACTACAATCAATTAAAGGTGCATGATGTAGCTTTTTTGTCGAAGAGTCTGTCACCAGCTTTTCTCCAAAAAGGCTTTTTTGCTTTCCCTAGAATGCTCCACTTAGCTATGTCATTAAACTTAGCTATCGCCACGAAGACAAGGAGGTGATGCGACCAGCTGTTATGGGTCAGATGTATAGAGCGGTGACCCACACACTAAGAATGTGGTCAAGTGGTAAAAACGCCTCTAATTTAAAGCTCCTACATTATACAGAATTGACACTTGTGAGCTTTAAGTCATGTTCTAATGCTGTTACGTCATAAAAAACATACCTGGAGTTGTGTTTTGTTTCATTCACACATGTTTGGGTAATCCTGCATTATTAGTCTGTCTACATCTCTAAAGCTCAAAATGCTCTGTTCCACCTTGTGATGTCATAAATCAGTAGTTTTCAAGTTAACAGCTCCTTTGACCTTTAGCTGTATTCTGTATTCTGTATCACATCTACTCCTCAGGAAGCTCTATGCAAATTACAAAATGCATTTGATTTTTTTTTTTTTTTTTTTTTTTACTAATAAATCTAAAACTGGTCCTAAATTCATCAGTAACTAAAAATATGCACTTGACCATATCTCATGTGACAGGCTCCTACGATCCCATCTGAACTTTAAATGCTGACCTCAGTGAACAAGTTCCTCATTAGAATGACCTCGGTATTTGGTTGTTTTAAAACAACATTGACAACATTTCACAAAAACTTCAAATTTAAATAGGTTTTCTTTGCAGGAATAAAGCCTGTTTTTCATATAAAAATAGGAAAACATGAATTCAATCTACAGTCCTTTCTTCACTGGATTATGGCCACCTCATTTATGGTCACACAGCAAACACCTTAAAAAATCATGATACTATTTACCACAGCACACTTTGTTTTATTACATTGACAGACTCATCACTGTACAGCGAGGTTGGCTGGACCTCACTGCAGACCCACATATATATCCACATCTTCATTTACAAAGCTATACTGGTCAAATTTCCACAGTATCTCAACCCTCTGATTCAATTCAATTCTTTTCATTACCGCAGCAGGTCTCAGGAGAGACTGACCTTAGCAGTAGCACAAATCTACACAGAGTAAGAGAAAACTGGTTTTAGATTTTATGCCCCTCATTTATGGAACACTCTCATAAACCGACTCAAACTAAACAGTGTAATTTCGTCAAGTGAATTTAAACACACTATATCTGTCATCTTTTCAGACCACTGTAATTGTTTTATCTGAAGCCTGTTAACCACATTTCTGGGCTGAAACCATCTGAATGATTCTACTGAAAGTGTATGAAGTTTAAAAACACAGTGGAGCACTTCCTGTGTCATCACAGGGCATCACAAGGTGGAACAGAGTGTTTTCAGTTTGAGAGAAGAACTCTAAACTCTAAACTATGCAGGGTTTGTGTGTTAAACATGTTTGAAGGTCTGTTTGTGATGAGGAAACATTAGAACATAGATCAGACTGTGTATGCCATACTGTGAAAAATTCCAGACAAAACAATAACAACAATGACAAGGAGGTGGCAAATCCCACATCAGAAAAGTACACCATGCATCTTTAAATGTTTACTTGATATAATTGTGTAAATGCAGTGTAGATGTTGTCTTTGTGTTACAGAGCAAGACAAATGTGTTTGTTTGGGAAAGGCGTATTACACAAGTGACCCCTAATGTGAATACGCAGATGGTTAATGAATGAACATGCAATTAAACATTTCTACATCAGGAGTTAATTCTCTCCACTAAGCTATGTCCAGACCTCTCAAAGCGCCACACAGTAGTCATTATTCATTCACTCCCAAGTTACCTAGTGTATCTTTAACTAATTCTACTTCAGAATGTTACACTATTTATAGTTTAATGTCATTTTGTAGAGCCAGTGTTAAGATAAGATAAACTTTATCATTCCACCAGGGGAAATTTGAGTGGAAGGTGCATAGACATCAAATAGACAGATTTAAGCGTAATAGCATCCATCTTCAGATCAAAACACAGCAAAATTGCCCAGTCCTCACAAGAAATGTGAATCAATACCAGCCTTCTCTCCTCTCCCACACTTGCTTGCTTCCTGTTGATTACATTATATTATATCATCACTCGTATAAATGGCAGTATATTGTGAGCCTGTCCGATCCCTCAGCATGTTTTGTGTTGAGATCATCTCCACGCACAAACATTGTCTCATTTCCTGCCACAGAGCTTATTATGTTGCCAATTAGTTTTCGCTAATGCTAATAGATGTGCTAGTGCTCTCCAGGACCATTAGCTGGCTTGGTGTGTTAACAAGCAATGGGAGAATTACATCACATTAAGGCCCACTGTTCAATAGGGATATAGAGAGAATGGTGTGGGGAAATAAAGCCATAATTAATGCTGTGAGCTGGTTGACATAAAAAGGTTTTAATAAAAACACATGGCTGTTTATCAGATACAAAGATTGATTTTTTTTTTACTCTAATCAAAGACCTTATGTGATTTGAATTGCTGTAGCTGGATTAGTACATTAGTACTGCAACTTATACCCACCCAAAGAAATTCATTTTTGATACTGTTCAGTTCAGTGATATATTTGGTACTTGTTGTAGAGTTTATACCTTACTGACCATATTGTTCTTTATAGTGTCCTTCCCAGTAAAGAAAGGGATCTTTAAGTGCAGTAATAAAGCTTACAGGATGTGCTGAGACGGACAAGGCCACACACAATCAATAGCATTGACTGACAGAGCTCCAGCCCGTCAGCCTGAGGCAGCTGTATTGCACATTGACATGAGAAGGGCACACTTTACACGCCTAAAAACACTCATTATTGGAAATGCAAGTGATTAACATTGTCTGTACAACCACGTGGCGTTGGCTCTCAACACCGATGTTTGTCTAATGCCATATACACAGTGATCACAAGTGTGAAAATATAAATATAAATGGAAATATCTATACTAATCCAACTTTGAACTGTTTACATGTGATCTGAGGTCATAATGTCACCATGACCAAAACAGTGATGGAATAACTGTTTGTGTCTCAGGTGTACCTGCAAAGCCAGAGATCGAAGGTCTGACAAAGCCTGCGCTGGAAGGAGACCAGATCACCCTGACCTGCAGCAGCCAAGGCAGCAAGCCTGCCGCCGACCTGCGCTGGTTTAGGAATGAGAAGGAGGTCAAAGGTACGCACCGTCTCTGATAACTGCAAATTATTTTTCCCAAGTGTTGCCATACTCAGTAAAAATACAAAGGTATAGCCTGTCCCTTTAGCCTGGAAAAATCACACATTTTGAATAATCAAGATAATGGCTGGTAACAACACATCAACTATATTTTTGTGAAGCTTAAAGTAATTGTTGAGTGGAAACCCTTTTATTATTTTATTTTGGTTAACAACTAGTATGAAAAATCTGAACCTTCTGATTTATGATTGTGTGTGGAATATAGTGACCACTAGACCTCTTCTTGTTAATGTTGACTCCACAGGAATAGAACATAAAATTCATGGAGATAGAGCTTTATGCCATCCTTGGTAAGTAATAACATCTCCACAAGTCAGATTTCAGATTCTACTCAAATATATTCATAGTGCATCTATCTGTTTACTTTTAGAAATTAGTCATTTGAAAAGAGACTTATTCATTGGCACAAAAGCTGCTGAATGTTTAAACAGTGTTTTCTAACAAGAGCTGATTCAGCGTCAGCCTCAGACCAGCACATTAACCTCTCTGTTATCGCAGGGCTGTCAGACTACACTTCTCATTTCAGTTTCTGCTTGTTTCTATTTGATTAAGTTCACTCTTGTAATTGTCTGAAACCCATGGAGAGGCAGCGGGAAACAGTACTAATAATGATATTTATGTAATGAAACACAAATAAAAACGTTACTGTATTCGCCCAGCGGTTGTGCGGAAATATAAATCATTTTATCTTTTGAGAACACTTTCTAAGGCGTGTCTTTACTCCATTAGCACAGATTGTCTCATATCCTCAGCATTGTATGACTTTTGTTTTAGCATTGTTTAACAAAAGACAATAAAGACAAAACACAAAATGCAAATTAGCCTCTTCTAATTTAAATCACCGCAAGTGTAAACAAAGAAATTGAAATGAGAATCACTGTTTTTACGGTTGCCAAAACAGAAAAGACACCGTTGTAATCTCAGTGTAATGAGTAGAGCTAGCAGCCAGGTGTTGCAGATCCTAAATGCCCAATTAAATGTTGTAAAGTTTCCTTCATGCACCGAACACAGCAAAGGATTAATAAACACTGAAATCATCTCTGCCAAGACAAACACTTTTGCTTATTATATTTGCATAATAATTCATGTTTGCTGCTCCGGTATGCTCAGGTTTGGTGGAGTTAATGGATCCTTTTGGCTCACTAAATGCCAGAAGTGATGATGTTTTACTTTTTCGCTTGCACATAGAGATGGAATATACATTCAAAATACTTCACAAAACAATACTATCTCTATGGAGACAAATAGGTGGCTGTCCCTCCACCAGAAAAGTTACATAGTACACTTTTAGCACACTAGAAGTACTCTAATTGGTATTATTTACTCCATTATCATTCTCCTGTAATAGTAGAAAGCTATTTGCAGGCACAGCATTAGATGTACTATAATAGTAATAACTTCAAACCACAAATAACCCACAAGGAGCACATTTCAATAAAAATGCAATTAATGCATATATTTATGCTTAATGCAGCTGTTCTGGGAATAGAAAGCAGCTTATTGCATACTAATTATCAGGTGATATGTCTCCCAGATTTCGGTAATCTCAGTGGGTAATTATTACAGGTCCCAGTGCCAGACTGGAGAGGTAGGCACTCCCTATAAAGATACTTTCATTTGCACCAGGCTGTTTAACACGAGCTGGTAGTGTCGTCTCTGGGCTGCCGTAGTCTCAAGGGGATCTCTTCTGTCTCATTAAGATCAGATCACATTATTCCTCTATTAACCTCACACAGGAGCTTCTCAGGACCTTTCATTTTGACTGGTTATTAAATACAAAATATATTATTTCAAAACAGTATGTAAAGGTCAATTACTCAGTGATTCATATTATTGTGTATGGACGATCATAGATTATATTTAGTATATGAATGATCATCAATTTGGCACGAGTCATTTTGATCATCTCATTTGTATTTGATTTTCACATTTTCACTCTGCCTCGTAGTAGCTGCTTGTGGAAGATAATATATTAATACATTATTGTTAAGAGGTTCTACATCTGGACATAAACTTTATTTAATATCTGCCTACTTTTTATAATTTGTTTTACAGTTTGTTAACAGTTTAACAAGCTGCACTAGTATGTAGTATAAGTACCAACCTACAAGCCAACAGGCGAATTAGGCTGTGTGTTGGTTGTATGTAGCCATATACCGCTACCGGCAGTATGCATGTTTCACATGTTTTTTGTCTGTTCTTTTGTAGATCTAACCTGAGTCTTGGAGATCGGTTGCGTGTCCATTGTTTGTTGATAGTACTTATGTGACACTTGATATGAATGGCAGAGATTCTTGTCCAATCTTTTATCACAGTCAATATGTTTGGATCTGGAGTGAATTGTCTGCAAAGCTCCGTTGCTCTCTTGTCATTACACCTTTTGTAGCCGGTCTTAAGCGCTCTCACCTCAGCCTGCTATCAGTCAGAGGGGCGTTTTTGGTTCAGATGAACAGAAAGATAAGACCAAATCAATGTTAGTTTTCACACCGTTTGTCACAGAGGTTCAGAGAGCATTTTAAGACCAAATTTATTCAGACCGAAGAGCGTTATTTCTTCCGGTGGTGAAGTCTGTCATTATCATCTCATCGCTGTGGAGAGACTGGGATGATTCCAGTGTTCTACACGACTGAAATTTAAATATAAATACTCAAAATTCTTAATATTTGATTTATTATCTCAGATAAATTAGACATCAAATTAACTATATTTACCACAGATTTAATTGAATTTATTTATTCAGTGTCTGCTATAGTTCATCCATTTTGGCCTTACCTGTATAATAGTATAAATGTATTCGTCACATACTGTTATAAGGACATGCATCACAAAAGACAACACAAAATAAGATGTGCACTTGCTTGTCCATCTTCCTGACAGTATCCAGCTCTGTTTAGTGTGAGACGGGAGCAGTGTTGGGGAATCCATGACAATTGTGACATATTGGTGTGGGATCTTGGGGATGGAATGAGATTATATTATGGAGAAGGGCCACCAGGGCCATGCAGTTAGTACAGTGCGATACTAAACGTGTGTGTGCCAGTTCTATCTGCCTTTTTACATGCATATGAGGGAGAGACGCTTGCATGTGGAACTGAATACAATATTTTTATTTGGTGGCCTGGACCCCCTTAGTCCCACCCTGTACTGCTATATTTCTGTCTCCGTTACACATATCCCACTGAGATTTCTGCCAATATCTCCACATGTAGCTCTTGTTTACACACCGCTGAACCGGAGGGACTGGTGGAGAGACCAAGGCAAGGCACAGATGAAATGAATATTTATTTCCCGAATATATGGGCAGGGATGTAGCTATCGGGCAGACATTATCATAGTGCCTGACCTAAACTGCAGAGGTTATTGCTTCATCATGTTAGGCTATAGCTATATCCGAAAAAGGCTTATGGGAAAAAACACACAGATTTGATTTAAGCTCACTCGCGGTCACATCCCTATTCTATTGTCAGAGGTGTTATTGTCACGGATACGGCGATTGGATTGCAGACATATACTATGCACGTTGCTAAGTTTAAAGGTAATAGATGCAATATAGAGCCGCTATTGTTATAAAATGGTACAGTGTCGGCATTCAAAACACTGCAGCACATGACCAGACTTCCTTATTCAGTCTGTATATATTCTTATGGGATGCCTTGGATTCCACAATGGCATTAAACATATCTGCCTTACATTGAAATCAATTATAGGCGTTTTTATTGCACAAAAATACCTTGTAAGACCTGCATTATTGATGTGAGCGGGGTGCCTTTTCCACACGTCTGACTTTTAGCTTGGTCCTTATCTCCCAATAAAGATGAATAAGTTTAATACATCACTGTGGAACATTGTACATAAGCTTTAGCATCTCCATGGAGACAAAACAGTGCACATCCCTCCAGCAGAAAAGTTACATTTAAGTTATTAAATTTGTTCTCGAGAAAACGAATCCCGCAAATAACTCGGCTGAATCAACTTGGGTCAAATTGGATTCACTTAGAAGCCTTAAAGATGAACTTTGTAAATAATTGCAGCCTGTTTGTTCATTTATGGCCGTTTGCCCTTGAGTCGCACAGATTAAGGTGGGCATCGTTATTCATAGGCGGACAGTCGGTCAGTCAGGGATGGGTATATCTCAAAGTGGATCATGTTGAAGTTAATGAGACTGGCCCTGACTTTGTGAAGAAGAAGAAAGAATCTTCTTGTTGTAAAAATTCATTTGAGTTCTCTTTGTGAAGTTTGGGCTAACCTTGCTCACTGTTTAGCCAGTCTGCATTGGGACTAAAGTATGCAGCTCCCCAGGGTACACTGGATCAATGACTATTAAAGATGTAATTTCAACACTGCTCTTGTAGGTCACAGTGGCATGAATAAAAGATTATGAAGCTCCAAGTCTTCTGTCCTGTACAACTACTCGAAGATATGAAATCCCTTTGTTCATCTATTTTGTATGTCCATGTATTTGTGTGATCGTATTTAACAGTGAGAAATTATTAGCACAATTTGCACAATTCATGTAACCTTTGTGTACATTATTTCTATTCTTTATACTTGAGTTTCAATTGTGTTTTCTGTTGCTGAAACCTCATGCAATATTTATAATTCTTGATGTATTTCAATTGACCGTATGTAGTATGTCAATCAGAATAGTATGTTGTCTGTAATAAAACTATTTTAAAAGCTGTTAAAAACGCAGAGTTCAGCCATGTTTTGCACAAAAGTTAAGGTAAAATGGTATACTATGCAACACCACCTGCTCGCTTCCATTGTTTTGGTTAGAATGCTCCACAGTATGGCATTAAACTTGACAATGACAGGTGTTTTATTCCCCAAAAATACCTTCCAAAACATGCATTCTCACTGTGACAGCAAGGGACCACCTCTCCAGAGATCTGACCTATGGTGTCATCTGCTTGTCACCATAGGGGTAAGTTTAATGCAATACCGTGGAGCATTCAAGTCAATTCAGTGGCATTTCTATGGAAATAAGAAGGTGGCTTGCCCTCTTCCAGTAATGATGGATAATTTGAACTAAATATATACGTTTTTGTCACTATCGTCCACCTTTATCTATAAATATATACTTATGTAGCCAAACTCTCCATTTGACCTGCGCTTCACTAAGTCAGTGGCGTCACCCTGCCCAAAGAGCCCAAATTATCAACAACTTATGCCAAATTGTCTTTTCAATTGCTCATCAACGGCACAGCTGTACATATTCAAATGCCAAGTACCAGACCTGCCCACTCTCTTTGTGCGGGCCATCTCTATGAATACAAGTCACTCTGAGCATTGTGGGATTTCCATGTCAGAGCGCTCCTCTCTCTGATAGAAGACCTCACAGCATCTCCCTGGGGTCAGTCATCAGTTAGGACGGTCCAGAGCTGAGGAGACAGGGCTGACCAGAGCTGCCAACAGGTCCTGCTCCCTGGACACAGCTGGGGTAATAGATCATGTCCACACCTCGCTAACACCGCTCCAACTGGGGATTACTGCCCCAGAGCACACTATAGACAAGGAATTATGGGTCTAGCAATACAGACTAGTGTTTTTGGCCTACAAGAGAGCCTTTGTTTTTGTTTTGTTTTTTGTTGTTGTTGTTGTTTTTTTGTTAACTTTGTCTAGAAGATGTACTCTACAACTCTACAGTATCATGGGAGAAATGTTGTTTTTTTTGTTTGTTTGTTTTATAAGGTTAGTTTTTCACACCATAGGTTGTTTTCAGTGCCATGTATTTTTTCATAACAGCAGTCACTTCACAGGGCTTCATAAAATTGTTGATTTAGCCAAAGAATAGACCAAAATAAAAAATCTTCTGCTTGTTTCCATGGAAATGCTGTTCCTTTGGTTACAATATTTCACACTATGCCATAAAACTTGTCTATCTCCATGAAAAATGTTCGGAAGTATGACTTTTCATTTCAAGGGAATCATGCAGGTGACGTCCCACCTACAGAAAGTTGCATACTGTACCTGATTATTATTTTTTTTATGTATTATTGTTATTTATAAGAACATTTTTGGTGCGAGACACCTATAGTCCTACAGACACTGTCCCAAGTGTGTGAGAATAAACCATCCTAGTTTATTGCCCCTCGCACAAAGACCCTTTGGTTTGAAAAACAACCTCATAAAATAATTGGAAAATCAAATTAACCTTGCATCCATACATAAAGTATCCGTATATTCATTTAAGCCTAAGGAAGAAAAGCTAGAAGAAAAGCTAGAAGAAAAGCTAGAAGAAAAGCTAGAAGAAAAGCTAGCTAATGTCTTAAACTCTTAAACGCTGTGCCAATTTGAAGCCTGAATGAAGATGATTGTTAAAGATGGCAGGTTTAAAAAAATAAATAAATGTTATATTTTGTTTCCACACGGCTAACAGAGTAATAGATTTTTGATTAGAATAATGTTCTTTCATTGTAGTCCATTCTTTGTCTTGCTGCTTCTCGTCTCATTCTTTGTCATGTGAGAAGAACTTGAAAGGGTCAGATTCGACTTTAGTGCGGTTGTCTCTTCTGTTTTCAGTCGTCAGAGGCCCGGGCATTTGGCTCGTGGTTTGTAGTCCACCCACAGAGCAGCTGCAGCTCCTTCCACACTCTGCCAACACGCTGGTTAAAGACACACAGCACAGAGCACAGCCCAGTGTTGGTCATTAATAACACTAAATACGGTCAACAGTGCAGCCTCCTCACTTGCTATATACTATCAATATTTTCTGTGCTGAAGCGCCATGTTTCCGAAAATGCTGTTGGAAAAATATTTTTTTTTATGAAAGAACCAGCAAAGACAAATATGATTAAAAAAGACCTATTATGCTTGTTTCTGCTATATAGTTATAATCTATGACACCCGCGGATCATTATGTTATGACATTTCAAAGTTTTAAATCACAATATTCATCTAAAACGACTTAATAAATTAAACAAGTCCACTGACTTCCACATTAGAAAACTGCAGTGCCCTGACGTTGCCGTAAACCTCAGAGCCATGAGGTTGCCGGCTCCTCCTATGGATATCTGCACATCACACCAGCTAGTAATGGATTTTTCTTTCATTTGCGCCAAAATGATCGTGCAATACTGCCAAATCCTACGCGTATCACTGATTAAGAAAATAAAATTGGAAGATGAAGTAGGTACAGAACAGTGGGCGTTTGCCACACCAAAAACAACTTTGAGAGAATAAAAGAGAAGGGGAAACAACTATAACATGGTTAAAAGCTCTGAAAAGATGATTTTGCATAATATATCTGCTTTAACAAATAAAATTAATAGAATTATTGTGCACTTTTAATATTGAAATGAGTATTTTTATTTTAATATTTACATAAGAAAATTATAGTTTGCTTTATGTGCTACAATATAATTAGTTTTGAGGCTTATTTGTCAAGTCTGTCATATTTCTAAATGGAATGAATATCTCCACAATCATCTGTCTGTAAAATAGCAGATTATTATTATGATATAGGTTTAGATAAAATCATAGAAATTATACGTATTGTATGTATGCAAAAGAACTTTATTTTTGTTTTTCCTACATATCAAAATTCCTGAAAAATAACTTTCAAATCTGCTTTTGCGAATGATAAACCAGTTGCCACTATTCCCTCTTAAACAGAAGCAATCACAGTCCATCTTCACCAACACTCTCCCAAAAGCACAAGTTTGTATTTCAACACACTTCTTTTCGTCATTGAGACTTCACTGCAGACGCAGAGAGCTGATAAGTCTTGTAACGTTAGCCTTTCACCATGCAGCTCGTGGGCCGATGGTGGGCTGATGGTGGGCCAGCAGATTTGAGGAGGACAGCCTAGTGGATGAGGTGGTCCATGTCACAGCTGAGAGTCCGTCACACTGATTGAAGTACTTAAATTTTAGGTCCTCAACAGAATAACAGTGCAATCAAAACTAAAACATAGCTTACTGAGACATGAAGAGGCATAGAAACACACTGATTTAGCTTTTTATTGTATTATTGTAACAAATACTGACAATAGTGATATCTATAAATGTACATACAGGCAAAAAATAATCTTTACTAATCTCAAATCTTATATTTGAGTTAGGGTTAGGAGTCTTCTCTTTGAACTCTGGCCTTTAGGTTAAATCAATAATTCCATTAATGAGCTCATTCAAATAAAGCCGCACTTAACCTTAACAAATGTGTTACTTACTCATACGTTCTCTCAAATGTGTTGGAATATTATATCAGCGCTGGTGATTGGTCATTATCCACCAATTTCATCTGGACTTTTCTTACCTCTCCTTATTTTTACACACAATCTGACCATTTATGCCGCCATATACGTGGGTCATTTTAACCCTTGAAGCAAATCAAAGGATATTGTGAGCGCTCTGCTGAGGTCAGGCTGCCCCGGCCCGCTTATAGGCTATTTCTTAAAAGGTTTTCTAAAAATACTACCATTGTGCAAAAATCTGACCACATCTGACTTTGCTATTTGTAGCTGTAAAATCACAGAGCGACATTTGAAAGATAGTGATTTTTTTCTCACTATTTTGTCCAAAACTTGTCTTTGTGTGCCTGGATGTTGCTGCCGCTGCAGAGCTGTCAATCATGTCTCATCAGGGAGGCGGGCTCAGAGCAGTGGCTGGGTGACTGAGCTGAAGAGGTGATTGGCACAAAAGAGAGTAAGAAAAGACACAGATGAGGAGTTAAACATTGGTGGGAGCACATAGAAGAATACTGTGACCAGACTTGTTATTGGTATTTGGATCAATAGCATGAAGAAAACTCAAGAACTAAACAACCACTTTAACTTTAATAGCAACATGATTTAAAACGTTGAAGGCCTATGTTAAATAAAGAGCTGTGCAAAAATCAATTTTAGTTGAAAAACACATTGCTTTTATTTATTTATTTTCTTTTAATTTAATTTAAAGGGCCAATATTAAGCATCCAGCATGTGAGAAAACAGAAAACACTCTGTTCCACCTTGTGATGTCATGTGGTGATACAGGAAGTGCTCCACTGTGTTTTTAAACTCAGTACACTTTCACTAGAATCATTTGGATCATTTCAGTCCTAGAGTTGCCTATTTCTACTGAACAAAAGGTAAAAGATAGCTGTTAACTTAAAAACTACCACTTCATGACATCACAAGGTGGAACAGAGCATTTTTAAATTTGGAGATGTAGACACACTAATAATGATTGTTTACTCAGAATGAAACAAAACACAACTCCAGGTCTGTTTTTGATGCGGTATCAACATTAAAATTTAAAGTTCAAGAGTCAATTTTGTGTATTACAGAACCTTTAAAAACTAAAAACAAATAACACAATTAATGTATTTATGTTTAGATTGCCTTTAGAAAGAACCAACTCAACCTGCTTCCTTTACTGTGAGGCTAAATCCACCTGTCAATGACCAATAGGAATGGGTGGGAGGAGTCATGTGTTTGAGCATAGAGAAGCACTGAATCACGTGTCACCAAAATAGCCTATAATCACAGATATCAGATCACTCACAGTTACATTTTTATCGTCATATCACAAAGCTGTACTTGAAGCCCTTTGTTTCTGGACTGGAGCAGCTGCAGATGGAGAGCATTAAACACCAGTCATTTGGACATGGCTCAGGACAGTGGGAGCCAACATATGCAGAACCTAAAATGGTGTGATCAGTGGGCCAATTGTAGATGACTTGTGGACACCTGTACTTTTGGTAACACTGAGCTAGAAGATTTTTGCCAATAGCTTGATGGTAATGAGGCTGTTCAGCTGTTCAGATCACAGAGCAGGTGTGGCAGCACGGCTCCATGGGCACACTGTACAAACGCATTGAGAATAATCATAGACTGCATAGAGGCTGATTGAAGTTTGAAATGCGTTTTAACATTTGGGGCGGTGAGTCTGTGTTTGCTGAAGGTGAGACAGAGCAAGAATATAGCGTTTATTCTCACTTTGTTCATGACAGTTCTATGAGACAAGCAGACTGACAAGAAAATAACAGAGCTGTTCAGCTGCTTTCTGCTACATTTTATCTACACAAACATGAGCATGAAATTGCTGTTGTTGATGAGTAGTTTTTAATATTTAGTATTTACGTTCTGGCTAAATGTATTTTTACAGCAGTGATTGCATTGTTGTATTGGACTTTATACACTGGGAATTATTATGATATTTCATTGTGTGTGTTTGTTTTTATTACTCTTGGTTTTTGTCCTTTTTTAGGTTTACTCATTCCTTGCATTGTTTGTGGCGTTGACTCTGCTGCACTTAATTGAACTGGGACTAAAATGGTTTATGCTTATTTTCTTATAGCATTTGAAAGTAAGATAGCAGAAACTGCACATCCACTGACATTTTTACTCTCTTTTGCCTCTCCCTTGCTCTCTCCCTCTATTCTTCCCCTCTCTCTCTCTCTCTCTCTCTCTCTCTCTCTCTCTCTCTCTTTTTCTCTCTCCCTCGACCCATCACATTCTTTCCCCACCCCTCCTCACTCTCCTCCTCTTTTTCTGTCTGAAGGAGCCAAGGTGGTGAATCCTATGGGGAAGACGTTCACGGTGCAGAGCTTTCTGCAGCTGCAGGTGGACAGAAACGATGATGGAGTGGCCTACACCTGCCGCGTGGACCACGTGGCCCTGTCCCAGACACCGCAGCAGGCCACCGAGGTGCTGGAGGTCCACTGTGAGTACACATATGTGTGTGGTGCATCAGTGAGGTGCATCACTGAGGTGCATCACTGAGGTGCATCACTCAGGTGCATCACTCAGGTGCATCACTCAGGTGCATCACTCAGGTGCATCACTCAGGTGCATCACTCAGGTGCATCACTCAGGTGTATCAGTCCTGTGCACGGAGAGACTATAGAAGGAAATGCTCTCTACATCTAGAGCACTAATCAATATTTCGGTAGTTGCAAAGAGCCTTTGTGGATTAAAAGGTTAAATCAAGCTAACTCAAAATTAAACAATTATATTAAACAAAATATTGTCTGTATAAAAATAAGCACAATATTATGCCAATAATACAAGTTGTAGTTTTTCATTTTGTTGTTCAAAAGCACTCTCAAATGGACTGTGACTTCCCCTCTCCCCAGACGCCCCTCGTGTGGAGATTAACCCGCTCCATTCTGTTCCTCTGGAGGGTCAGTACCTCAGACTGGAGTGTGTATCCAAAGGCAACCCTTCGTAAGTCCCTGCATCACCATGTTTCTATACTATATCCTCCTCTCACATTTCATCTAATGATGTGCCTGTATGCCCTGGTAGGCCTGACCCTGTGATGTGGACTAAGGATGGGGGCGACCTGCCGGACATTGAGCGCATGATTGTGGAGGGGCGTGACCTCACCTTCACCTCTCTGAACAAGACGGACAATGGGACGTATCGCTGCGAGGCCAGTAACCACCTGGGCACCAGCAGCGCCGAATACAAACTCTACGTGTACGGTGAGTTCAAATGCACGGGGCTTACTATGATACGACACCCGCAAACTAAGGCCACCGTAAGATATGGAGGCAGATGATGATGTTGTTGTTGTTAAATCTAATGTCCAGACTGAACAGCAGGTTGGTTGTCTTACCATTTTTAATAATTAATGTCTAAATTTGAATGGTAAGCCACTATGCTGTACACATTCACCATTCATTCATTATTTATTAAGGCCTGTTGCAAATGTGTTTTCAACATGAAATATTGTTTTAAATAGAAACTCTAAAATCTGGAACCTTATTTTAACCATAGAAATTATAAAGAAAAGTAAATGCATGACAAGTTATCATGTTATCTGTATAACAAAATGTTATATAAATATGCAAAAATTTCTGTGTACTAAATAATGCACTTCCTCTAAAATGAATTGCTGAAATATAAATGATGATATGTTTGAGTTGTTGGACAAAGACAATTATTGTATTAGACAAAATATATTCTATTTTCCAAGTGTAAAGCCCATTGGAGTCTTTGGTAGGGCAGGATGCTGTTACATTTGCAAACAGAGCTGTGCATTGAGCGATTAGAGCACCCTGTCTCACTGGGGGATAGGGGCCTCAGGTGGCACAAATGTCTCCAATGGCTTTCCTTAAATAAACCATCGTCCCAGATCCACACACGGATAGGGAACAAACCAGAATTTAGTGCTGCGTTGTCAGGAATATCACCAGGAAGGATAAGTCATTTCCCACCTACTGCAGAGGAGATGCAGTGAAATGGTCTCTAAGCCGTTTTTCTATGGTTATTGAATGCACACAAAAATACATCTATTTTTATATATTTTAAGAAGGTGGCACAGTATGGGACAAACATCTTCCACAAATTTATAATAACAATCAGAAGCATATCAGTTTTCAAAAATAATGTTATATACCAAAAAAACCCAAACAACCAATCTCACCATTTAGCATGATAAAAAATAGGCTTCTGTCAAGTTCATGGAATAGTGTATTGCTCATACCAGGTTTTAATTCTGAGAAAGATCTTGTATAAAATGCTTTTTCAAAGTAAGACAGTTCCATTTAACAGCATTTTAGTGTTATTTTTGGTAGCCTGTGGTCATGGGACCTTGCGCAAGAGCAGATCAATAAAAGATCACTGTATTAATATTACATGTGAGTTGGTTGTATTTAAAAGCAGCCTTAATCTCTTGAAAAAAGAAAATATATTTTATGTGTATTTTGCCTTGAGCAGACATATTCCTGCTGTACTCCAGCCTGTCCTTGGCTGGACAGATATGGAGAGGCTGAAGGGAAAAAAACAAGCTTAATATGTATAGTTCATGAAGTACTGAGGGCCAGGACAAGTCAAGGCCACAAAGTGGAAACCTCCACTGGCTCCCTTAATAACTAATGACCTTGTGTTTTACCATAGTGAAGTGTGGTTTCTGACTCTTTATAAGATGACATACCACTAAAAGTCTAAACTCTTGAGTTCATCCTACTTTACAGACTTTTTGTTAAAGGTTCACTATGTCTTTTTTCTCGTGACTGTTCTGATGTTGCTTTTTTTTTTTTGCCTGGAATGTTTGACAGTTTGGCATTAAAGGTCTCAATCTTGCATTCATTCAATCTCAGATGTTTTTACTGCTAAGAAAGACATGCTTACTTTGAGTGGTCCTGTCTCCACAGATCTGACCTGTAACTTGGCCTGCTGGCGCCACCTGCTTGTCTCTATGTAAAACACTCCTGGCAAAGCAATAATATCTGGAGATGAGCAAGTGGTGTACCCTATCCCTGAAAAGTTCCATAGTGCAGCTTTAAATTTGCTGAAGTTTAATGGATGCTCTAGTCCCATGTGTCTTAAAGCAGCGCTGCTCCTAACAATCCCTTCAAATGCCACCTGTGCAACAACAAGAATAACCCACATGCTTAATGACAGTGATGCTATTAGACTGACAAATTCTGCAGTTCCACAAAAAGTCATTTGGGTATAGGCGGGTCAGGAAGTCTTAACCAGATTCATTACTCGTTCTTCTCAAATGGCACCATCTCTGTTCCCGCGCTTCATTAGTGATTAGCACGCCTTTAGCCTTTTGCAATTGCTTCCATAATTCTCAGGAAATACCTTTTTAATGGTACCTCAACAACCAGAAGACGTCCTCTCCCGCTCTCTCTCCTTCTCTCTCTTCTCTTCTCTTTTTTCTCTTTCTCTCTCTTTCCCTCTCTCTTTTTCTCTCTCAAATACGTTCACCGTGCTTCTTAGTGATTCACGCTAAAGCTGAAATGTCACCGAGGCACACAGGACACTCGCCCCAGAGAGAGACAGAGGAGCTTAGCCAATTAAAAAACGGACAGTAAAAATGTACAAGGACCAAAACATAAAAAGTGAAGCTAGTGTTGTAACCTCATTAACTTTGTCAGACCGTGTTTTAAGCCATAATTCCTATTTCATTACTTTTTAGCACAAAAAGTAGGGTCTAGATACATGGATAATGTATGCAAACTTCAGAGTCATATTAAAGGAAGTGCCATTACAGGTTTTTAAAGTCTTGTTTTTGGTATTATATTTATAACATGAACATGGATCTAAAGTTCTAGTCATGTAAATGTGAAATATAAATCCATCAGACATGTACTTATAATTCAAGGCAAGACAATGAACGTTGAAAACACATTTTGATGAAACCAGTCTTATTATTCGTATAATCCACTTTACTTGCACATTTTATCACAGCGCAAGTGTAGTGCAAAGTAAGGGTAAGTACGACTACCAAACCTCCTAAATATCTCAAACAATCATTTTCATTGACATCATTTTTTATTTGTCAGTTTTAACTTGTTGTTTGTGTCTCTCATGCATTAGTTATGTAATATTTCACCCCTTTAGTTTGCCCTCACTGCTGTGTTATCTAACCGCACCCATGTGAATTTGGTTTTGTTGTATTTTTGTATGTGTTTGCCCTCCACCAGACGCACCCACCTCCCCACCTCCACCCACCACTGCCCCCCTCCATCCCTTCACCCCAGAGTCCACTGCTCAGTTAGACAGCCCCGCCTCCGAGCCCTCAGTGACCGGACACAGAGGTACAGTACTGCCCCCTACACTCCTCTGCATGCATTGTTCCTTCTCTTCACTTTCTTTTACTGTCTCTCTCTCGCTCAGGTGGTTCACTGCCTCTAAGTGCAAAGGCTCCTATATTATGAAACTGTTAGATGGCCCTCCTGGCTCTCTACTTTGCTCTTATAGCTGTAAACTCTTGACTAAAATGCGTTGCGGTAAGTTGTATTAATTGCATTGTGAAACCTGATATCTAGGCTCTGAAATACTGGGTCTTTTGTCCTCCTGGCATTTCCAACTCTTGTGTACTTGGCTGTCCTCAAAAAAGCAAATATCATGTCCGAATGAAAATGTCTACCCACTGGAGAGCCCTCATTAGCTGCTCTATTGGCACAATTATGTAGTGTGTGAAATCATGCATTATTGAATGAGGAAATGGGACAGATTTGTGATAAAGCTTTTTTTTTGTTTTTATTCTATTTAGTCAAATTACAGTACATGCTCATTTGGTTTTGTTTTTAGTAATGCTCCATAATAGTTTAATTCTTAAGTCAGTATTTGAAAATGTTGAAAATAAAAATGGGGATAGTACCAATGAGTACAAAATGTGCGTGACTGGAGAGCAAAACCTCTATGTAATGACTCATTTTGTTTAATCAAGAGAAATCTGGGCAGAAATGTCAATAGTATTTTTCATATACAACACATTTAAGATAAACAAGGTTATTTTGCTAATGGGGCAGCTGATGGCTCCAATGCCAAATGAGGAAATGATGATGCTAAGGTTTGTGAAAAGATAGAACTTGTGTTACATGTGCATGTGTTACATTTTAGGCATCAAACACATAAGTGGATAGATGCTGTGTGCTTGTTTGGCCTATTTAAGCTTTTTGATAACTTTCCACACCTTTTTAAAGTACTACTATACACCATGCACCTGTTTCATCAAACGTGTATTCCGTTTTTTTTCTCTCTCCTCTCGTCTTGCCTCTGTTCCAGTCCTGTCAGTATAATTCCTTCTCATCATGGCTCCTCAGTAAATTGTCATCTTTAAAGTCCCTCTTTGAGTCTTGACTCTTTCTCCTCTGTTTGGTCCCTTCCTCTTTTGCTTTACATTCTCCATCACGCCTTTCTTCTTCTTCCTCCTCTGCAGTCTCAGTCTCTCCGTAGACCTCCGTGTAGATAAGAGACTTGCACACGTTGTTGGATATTCCTCATCTTGCGTGTCTTCTTTCTCTGATATGTGTTTGTGTTACCGTGCCGACACAAAAGGAGCAGAGCATGGTGGTGTATCTTGGGGGAATCTAAATATCAGACTGCTTGAGCGCGTCTCGCAGTCACAGGATACCACACTATCTGCTTTCATGTGTCGACTTGATTTATTACCAGGGCTTTTCACAGGCCCGGGATGAAAGCAAACAAGTGCGGAGCTGGAGAGGAGCCCTGGTGACGTTTTGCCTCTTTAATAAAGCTGTCTCTCTGCGTGAGGGAAGTACGCTGTGTGTTGGGATAGGGCTAAGGTCGTGATGTAAAGTTTTAGCTTACCAGGTTTAGGTGCTTTCAATTCCCAAAAGTGGAGGAAGCAATTCAAATGTTCTCAGTCAAGATGAAGTAAAAGCATGGTATTATTCAGACTGAAGAAAAGTGGTGCTGTAGTCAAAGTATTAAAGTAAAGTTAACTCAGAAAGTATCCTCTGCTACTGCAGCCACTATTTTTAATGAGGGGCATTGAACTGGGGGGTAAATGATACTGTTTACCCAGGGCCAAGTGCAGGAAAGAGCTCCTCAGAGTCTATAATATGCATTTTTCATAAGACTATATGTAGTTCAGACCCCCCAAGATGATTCTTACCTAGGGCTCCATACACTCCTGCTTCTAATGTTTCCGTTAAGATCACTGGTACTATATTTGCTGTTACTATAAACACCTGCAGTACTACGCCTATTCATGGGTTACAGCTTCTTGGTATTTGCTACATTTTGAGGACTTTTTATCATTCAAAACATAGAATATTTTGCTTCAAATTCTTAAGTGCTCATTTTGAATAGACTTCTTTGTAGATCAGATTCTGAATTTCAGTTTGAAGTTTCTATGAAATCAAAGGTTAATAATGATAAATGCTCAAGAGCTATCTGTTGACTTGGAACTGCATTTTGTGTGGTTGACGTTGATAGTTCCCTCCCCTGTTATAATGTACGTTCCAGTTGTCCAGGCCCTGTCCAGGTACGCCAGAATAGAAGACAACATGTTTTAGTTTGCCTATTATGTCCTTCTGCACAGTGTATTTTAACCTTGACCTATCAGAAAGAAATCAGGGTCTAGGAGGAGGTCCTAAAATCATTCCTGTTCGCTGTCATGACAACCATCAGCCAATCAGAGCCAAATGTGTAACGACTCCATTATCTACTGTCATACATGCAGCTGAGTGCGAGCTCCGCCTGAGCCCAGAGGCAAACCTGAATGACTGACATGTAATAGAAAGTGATGTTAATTAACCTCTACCTGGCTGCTAATTGTGATTAATGTAATCATGATTTTGTAAGAATATAACAACAGATGATCAGTAGAAAGTGGGATAATGCCATGTTTTTAGAAAGACACAAAAGCGTCTCTTCCTAATGCAGTCTGAAACCCATTTGAAATACTTTTTGTGACTATCATTTAGTTTGTACTTTTACGGAAGCGCACAGTCAAAGATAATAACTTTTCTCTTAAGTTTTGGGAAGAAAATTGAAATGTTGAACCAATTTACTTTTTATGATCGTTTTGGCAAAAGGGATTATTTTGTAGAAGTGGGAACATTTTGTCTGATGGATGGACTGTGAGGCTCTGCAGAAACTAAAAACATTAATATTGAACTTAAAACTACATCTTAAATAACCTAAACATATACTGGGTGTACAAATATTATAAATACCACCATTTAGCTATAGCATCAGTTATATTGTTAAGGCAAATTTTCTTTTTGATATTATGATACAAATTATCGCCCTGCCCGAATACATTGGCTCTCTTCCTGAGCTTTATCCTATTTTCATAAAGCCTTGTCGGCACATTAGTTGTTATTGAAAATGTAAATATGACCCTAATCCATATCTTCTATAATGGTGTAGTTGACCTTTGCAGTTGCACTTAACAGGTTTAGTCCAGCCTCCTGCGTCTGTCCCATCAGTACAGCCGGACACCAGGCCTGCAGCATAACTACACTGAGTGAGGCTCTTTATTACTGAGCTGTTGACAGGTGGGTCAGCACGCTGCACTTGGAAAGCCCAGGCTACTTTAATGGCTATAATAACTCATTCTCTAACCATCAGAGTCTATAGCACAAGAGCCGCCTTCTTCGAGCACACATAAGAAAGATTAGTGCTGTTAGTGCATGATGTTTTTTCTCAGTTCAAAATGTTAGCTCCTGTTATCACTATAAGATTGCAAACTCAATTTCAATACCAGAGAAAACAATTCATTTTTTTCAGTGTTGTTAATTACTCAATCGAGTTTAGTTTTGAATCTAGTTTTTCAATTAGTATGAGGCTATCGATGTCCTTCAGTTTAGGCCTGAAATTGAAACCCATGTATTATACAACTGGAGAATATTTTTACTGCAGGCGTATGTTAAATTATTCACTGGCTAAAATAGTACACATCACACAGTTTTACGTATTCATAAAAGGTCAAAAAGGTCCACAGATTCGTATCTAATTTTATCTTCGTAACTTATGCCACACTGAGGAAGGCAGCTAAGGTCTTTGTGTAAAGTAATTATAGACCAAAAGCGTCACAAGACATTAGTGTTCTTCTCTTCTAAACAAATGAGATACATTATTTAAGTTGGATTGTGATCAAAATGCACTGAGGCTGCTGGAAAGTGTTTCACTCCCAAATGATGCAGTGTAATATGGCTTTGAGCGGTTCATTTGTCTCATCTAAAAGTTTGCTTTCATGTGCTTAACTGGAAGGCAACAATAGAGCATAATTGAGTACTGTCCACAGTATGGCTTTAAACTTAGCAGACAAGGAGACAAGTAAGTGCAGGCTAAATTAAATCTGTGGAGAAGGGATCCCTCTTCCTCATTCCAACCAAAGAATCTACGGGACACAAACAGGTGGCAGACCCCTCACTATAAAAGTTACATAGCTACTGTACATAATTCCTCTGTTTATTTCTTAAAATAAACTATTTCATGTCCCCTTTCTTGTTGATTCTTCTATTGGACACATCTATCATATCAGATAATGTGATGATATCTCCATGTTCTAACTAACCCCATTTTCACCTTTACACTTATCTACGATTTTGCTTTTTTCATGCAAACCCAATAAACGAAAGAACCATTGTGGGTCCTTGGAGGCGCTGCTTTATTCCATTGCTATCGATCTCATTTCAAGATGGAGGCCACAGGTTGGGTCATGCAATGAACATAAGACATATTTCCTGGAGGGTAAATGGTTTGTTACAGAAAGGCTAAGTTCCGTTTGCAGTGTCCCCCAGGGAACATTGGTTAAATATTGAGCTGTACCTTCAGACCTCCTCTGCAGCCCCCCACTCTCCTGGTCTCCTGCCCCATAAAACACTGGAACACAGGAGGAATTAAAACATAATGCAAAGGGCTCTCCACTTATTGCCTGCGAGTTTATTGATGAGCTGTCACATTAACTAGCTTTAGGGAAGAGTTATGGCAACAATTTCTAATGGTAGTGTTGGACAAAGGCAGAAAAATCATTACATCCTGGGGCGCGTGATATGAATTATGAGTTAATAGCAATTTCAATTCATTTCATCTCAATGAGGAAAGATAATGGTGTCTACGTTGGAATAGCCAAGTTAAGCGGGCCACACTGGTTGAGAATATCGTCTGGAAATAACATGATTTGAACTTGCAAAATTAAGTGTAAAAATATGTTTAAAGTTGTCCACTATCCTATAATAAGGGGGAAGGAGTCATATGCAGTGTTTCTATTGACTTATATTGTGTACATGAAGTCACTGTATGAACACATTCAGAACACACTACTGTCATCTACTGTATTGAAATGTATGACATAATGATTGGCATATTTGGTGGACATTTTCAAGTGAAATTAATTCCTGTGATTAATGTCTAACACTGCTATCAAAGTAGTCACAGCTGAATGAGTTTGGGATGGAAGAGCAGATGATAGTGTCCGCCGTCTGCCTGCTTTTATTCTAGATTCAGCAGGATATTTGTTTGATCCAAATAAGCACAAAAATGTCTTGGGACCCACAGCACACATGTGTCTTCTATCCGTCTTGCGGGACTGTGTGTACGTGTGAAAGTTTTCAGCTTTCTTGCTATATATTTTTGCTTTACTTCTGCCTTGGAGGGTTCTTTGAGCTTGGCACTAAAACAGCTTTAGGAGCCAAGGGCTATATTTCCAATCCCAGCCAAAAGAAAAATTGGATGTAATTGACTCAATAAATGATGCTGGCAAGTCTTTTCATTACTTAAAGATAATGTTCTTTGCAAAAGCCATATATATATATATATATATATATATATATATATATATATATATGGGGCGACAGTGGCTTAGTAGTTAGAGCAGTGGTCTCCCAGTGGTCCAGCAGTGGTCCCCCAAACCAAAGGTTGGAGGATTGATTCCCACTCAGACCAAGTTCTGTCGCTGTGTCCTTAGGCAAGACACTTTACCCTTGCCTACTATGAAAGTGGTGTGTGTGAGTGATAGGTGATGGTCAGAGGGACTTCACTTCCTTCAAACTGCCTCAGGCTATAGCTGTGGCTATGTGGCCAGTAGCTTGTGCTAGTGGGGTGAATGAGTATGACTGTAGTGTAGTGGTTTAAACCTGTAAAGTGCATTACAAGTGTAAGGCATTATTAATATCATATTTATATATTTAAGCTTTAGGTCTAATCTAGCCTTACCAAAAACATACCTGGTGTTTTGTGTTGTTTTATTCACATATGTTTGAGTAATCCTGCTTCTCCAACACCACTCTGCACCACTCTGCATCATAAAATAGTAATTTTCTTTCCTAATGTTCCCCCAGATTTCAAAGTCAATACCTCTTTATTTTGCCTTTTCTAATAACTAATTTTGATGCCTGCAGATATATATTTTTGCTCACATTAACTTATCCTGCACCTTCTGGCAACTGAGACCTTTTACAAAGAATCCTGGGACTAAATAACCTTTTAAATACCCGTTTCCATCCACATTATTGTGAGTTGCGAAAAGCCAAAGTGTCCAAAGGCCAAATGAATGCATAAATATGGATACCATAAGGTTAGCACTGGAAATCACCATCCATCACCACCACATCACCATTCATTTACAAGAGACAATTTGATTAACAAATTCCTGTAATATGGATGTAAATGTGTATGAAGGCCCTTCATTAGTTGTCTGACCTACAGTAGTTGCATAATTGAGTAGTTAAAATATAAAAATTAGTAACAGATAGATTTGAATGTAGTCCAGGTGAGGAGTTCTGTGTAGTGTGTAAATCCAGCTTTCTATTATAATAACACATTTACTGTTACACACCAGCTGACCCTCACTGGAAGCACAAGGACACTGCAGCAGTGTAAGGAGCACTAAGGCCACTCACTGCTGCTTTATTGATCTGAGCCACAGAGACGAGCGCTACATAAGCAACAATAAGTAAAGCAAAAAGATGAATATATGCAAATGTTGGCTGTTTAGAGAAACTACAGTCACAATGTATATGTGTATTGTACAGTATTTCAACAAGGAAACTGTTAAGTGATGGGGTCATGGTGGTATTTATTTTTGATTCAGTGGTATTCTAGATTGTTACCTGGTTGTTTTGGAATATTTGAGTGCATAAAAAAGTGTTTTCTGGTTTCCTATAGATGCTTTTCAGTGATAAATACCATTAAAATACCATTCAAATCCAAGCCTGAATATAAAAATGCTTAATTACTTAGATAAATTGATAGACCTGTTGATTTATTGCTTATAAAAGACACTTCCGAGATGCAAACAAGATTGGCATTTAAGTGTACGATGGTCGAATAAACAAACCTTGACAAAATTTACCCTGAATATTGTCTGTGTTTATGTATGTCTTTGTCTTTGTGTGTGTGTCTGTGTGGGTGTGTTTCTATGTCCGTGTGGGTGTGTGTGTGTGTGTGTGTGTGTGTGTGTGTGTGTGTGACAGTGCAGGTGTACCTATCAAATGGAAGTGAGCACTTGATTAAATTGGGGCTTAATCTTTGCCTCTCTTCTTGTACTCACATGGCGTCTCTCCAGCTGAGCCCTTGATGGAATATTTGAACTCATAATAAAAGCTGTATTCACTTTTCTGTGGTTAACCTCCATCTGTGTCAGCCATGTTGACACTTTGTAACTACATAATGTCCAGTGTTATTAGTTTTTTGTAATATATAGTATTTTGCCTAATATTACAACTACATGTGAAGGCTAATTTCTTAACCTGTGGCATGCAGTTTTTTTCTGGTGGGGTGTATTTAAGGTCAAGGTATACTTTATTGATCCCTTGTGAGGGACATTCATTCTTTACATTTGACCAATTCTTCAACTAGTGCCACTGGGGCAACCTGTCAGGAGCAGTGAGCTACAGCAGAGCGTACAGTGCTCGGGGATCCATCTCCATGATCTTGAGCTTGGCTTGGAGACAACTACCTTGGAGGATTTTTTCCTCTGTCTAGATTAGTTTTTGGTTTAGTCCTATTTAGGCCTTGTTTAGGTTGTTGTTATAGACCTGGTTTAAATGCAGTGGAACTCTAAAGCCTAATAATATCAAGGTTTTGAGTACAGCAGATGTATAATACAAGAAATTGATATTGTATTTTGTAGCAGTATGTGACCCTATAGTGGCACCAGTGGTTGAGTCCAGTTAGGGAGTGGTTAAAAAGAAGCCATGAACTCCTTTAATTTATGAAATCTGCCGGCTCACAAGGCCAGGTGACAAGGAGAGAACCATAAATATTAAAGAGGAGTTTGCTCTGCCACGCTCCCATATTAAATCACACAGAGAAGAATGTATGTGCCCTTATTAAAAGATAATGTCTCCTGGAACCATAAAAATGTCTAATCCTCTCCTCTAGATCCCTCTCCACCACAGCGTCTTTCAGTTTGTCTTAAATTTCACTCTTTTCCTGTCCATCAATCTCCATTTTCCCCTGCGCTGCGTGTCCTCTCACTCCCCGCTGTAGCTCGCTGCTTTCTACAGAATACATTATAGCAGAACAGATGAAGCATACCATGTGGGTTAGCAACTTTTCATGGGGCACATTTTAAAGGTTATGGGCAAAAGGTTTACATTTAAAATCATATGTTTTATACATTTTGTAGAGGAGGAAAAAAGTGAGGATAAAAGAAAATTTTTCCCACGATGACCTAAATAAATGTATAAATGTATATCAAATGAAATTATATTACGATTTTAAAAATATATAACAGTTGGGTAGTACTTTACAATGCAGCACATTTTATTTGGTAAAAATGGTCCAAGCTGATGAATAAACATGGGACAAACCATGCAGAGTTTATAAAAGCTCTACCACTGTGTACAATTGCTAATTTGTTAGACAAAATGTAGCAGTATTTTTTTTTTCTTTTTGTGTGGAGAAAACATATCAATATACAGTATGTTTTGGATGTATATGTACCACATCACCAGGTAGATATTAAATAGAGCTGTGCATTTAATTAAACTGCAATGCTGCTCAAATCAGGAGTGAAAAACACAAGCAGACCTCTGCCAAGGCTCTTGTCCTACCTCACAGTCATTATAATATAAAGTAATATGCATCTCTATGTGTAGCATAAGGCTTCCCATGTTTCCATGTTAGTAGTTGTCAGTGTGAGAACACAGTGGTATTTCCATAAAACCATGATATCACATCTTTCTGGAATATACAGGGATTTTCTTCACACTCCCTCCCCATATAACCTTTAACACAAAACAATCTCATCCACCCAAGTGTACAGTGCATGGGTGCCAGTGAGAGCCAGGACCTGTGCTCACTTGCTTTTGTGTTGTACCTGCCACAGTGAAGCCGCCATGATGGTGACAAGAGTGTGCTGGCACATAGAGGTGAGGAGGGACACTCGTATATGTGTTAGTGCTTTGGTCTTTGCACCACTGACCAAGCAGAACTCCAGCACAGAGAGATGTGTGAGGAGCAGTGTGGCAGGAGGAGGCAGTCGGCTGTGAAGACCTGCAGACCCACAGAAGCTGCAGTTGTTCAGTTTGGCCACATGGGCGGACACCTAAAGAAAAGATTAGTAAAGCGAAACAGTCAATATGTGTGCTGTGATGGACTCCACCGTGCACTGGCTAGAGGCTGTTCAACTCCACTGGCTTCGGTTAACCTGTAATTATCCCTTGGAGTGTACAAGTACTGTCCTAGCCACTGTAAAAGTAGAGATTCTTCTCGATATATGATCTCAATCTGGTTTGTGTGAAAGATATTAAAGAATCACTCACCGACTAATGGATTAATACTGATTGTGCTCAGCCCTTGAGCAAGTCACTTTGTATATATTGGAGAGACTGTAGGTACTGAACTGTTTCACTGTCAGTCACCTGTGATTTCATGAAAAGTTAAAACTGTTCATTCCAACATTCCCCACAGAGATAAATGAGTTTTATACTGTACTGTGGATTATTATAGTCAAAGGAGCAACATTTTCATGGAGATAAGCAGGATGTGGCCCTTATCCAGGCCAAGTATGAGTCGGGTTTGTGGAGATGCAAGCCCACTCATCATAAAGATATTACAATTAGACATTTTTTTGTTTCTTAGTACAATAAAAACATCCCAAATGAAATAATGTGCTTTTAGTTTAGTTAAAAATTTACACCGTTTAATTGATTCAGGCTTGGAGCTCACTATTTTTGCCCCTTTTTTAATTAATTAAGACAATTATGCACCTTATAATTCATGACTGAGAGTGTTATGAACTGAAACTTCTGACATACATGTTGAATCAATATAAGCTTTTGGCATATAATTAACCAACTGAATATGCCACTGTATATAGACCATTAGAATCTCTGGTTTGACATTGGCTGGCTTATCTTGAAATGTCTATAGAGCAGACCCTCTCCAGCGCGTAGACATGTTCCCAAATTTACATAGATCAGGCGTATGCTAATGTTGACTGTCTCTGCCTGCTTTCCATCTGCGCTGCCACTGTGCTGTATTTGAGCCATCTCTCCCCTCCACACAAACACAGAGAGAGACAGTGACAACCGCTGCGGCAGGATAATGAGGAGCGCTAATTTCTCAGGTGTCATAAGACTGATACATATGAATAATACAGGCTCTCCTCCACCGCTGTCTCTGTCAACTTTTCCACATTCATCTCCCATGCCCCCACTAGTGCCTTGTCCTTAGCCTTACCTTGACTGGCCTCAGAGGCAGACGAGTGAATACATGGAAATCATACTTAGAAAAAGTCCTTTGATGCCTTTTGCATGAGGCTTGAACCGACTTGTCTTTCATGACTTGACAATTGTTTCCGCCGACACCTATAGGGGCAGTGGCAAAACCTTACTTCATTTTCTCAACTTTTTGTCTGCCTTGGCAACGAACTAGAAAAATTACAGATCTTCTCTTTTGTATTTTGTCTATGATGATTTATTTACTGTGTACGTCTCTTCACTGTTGCCCTGCTTTGCATGTTGGGGACTCCTGCAGGGACCAGCCTAAATTATTCAAAGTCTTTTTTTCCTCTTTTCATGTTCCTTCATTTTGCAGGTCTTCTGTCTGTCTCCCTTGTCTGCATTATATTCTACACAAGCTTCTGCGCAATAGGAGGGATAACAGCGGCTTAAAATGATCTTTAGGAATAAGCTCTTTCTGCTGTTTTGGCATTGTGTTTTTGATGTACACTGATCAAGCATAACATTATGACAATTAAATGTTATTGGGAATGTATTAGGCAGAGGTCAAATTGCTTCTACTGTGCAGTTTGACAAAAGTAGCAAAAGCAGGTCTGGTGCCCACTGCTGGTGTTTTGCATTGTACAAAACAAGGCATTCAGGCTTTGGTGTATATCAGAGACACAGATTTAAAGCCCTACAATATAACTTTTTTTTTATTATTATTTTATTATTTTTAATGCACTGAATAATGATTTCCATGGAATCATGCAGGTGTCATGCCATCTCCAGAAAGCTGCTTTAAGTCAATAGATTAAAAAAAAACACATTGAATGTTGGATTTTTTATAAAATACAATACCCAGTTCATTGTTACTTGTTGTGTATGAAATATGATATTTTGAAGGTGGTCATAATGTTATGCCTGACCTGTGTATTTAGTTGTTTGTTCTGCCTTGACTCTTTTTTGTCCGTGTTTTCTCTTCAGACCCAAACGCAGTGGGGCAGCACGGCACGGACCATGCGCTGATCGGTGGAGTGGTGGCTGTAGTGGTCTTCGTCACCTTGTGTTTAATCATTGTCCTGGGGAGATATCTGGCCAGGCATAAAGGTACGACCGCAGTGATCTGGAGCTGTCTGTCTCAGAGCTCACGGACGCAGCGGAGCATGGCCTAGTTCAGCTGTCCTCTGCTGAAAGGACAAAAAGTACAGCCACTAGCACTGGCCAATAGGACGGCAAGACGCTTTTCATTAAAGATGTACTGTGTCATATTTCTGGTGGTACTCCACCTGCATGCACCATAGAGACGTGATTACTTTGCCTGCAATATTTAACAGTATGGCAATAAACATATCTATCTCCATGGAGACGTGCAGATGATGCCACCAGGCCAAGTTACAGGTCAGATCTGTGGAGAGGTGAGCTGCTCAAAGTAAAAATACATGTGTTATAAGGTTTTGAGCAATAAAAACTATATAAATACTGAAGAGATAAGTTACTGTAAATACTCCAAGCAAAGTGATAGCATCTCCATGAAGATAAGCAGGTGTTAGACCCTCCACCAAAAAAGTTATTTAGTGTAAAATACTTTTCATTTGTATAATTTTGTATATTTGTGTATAATGTATAGTTTGTATAATGTATAAAAACAGTTATATTATTGGCCCTCGCCACTCACGAAGTGATGGCGAGGGGCATTGTTCTTCCTGGGTTTCTTCTTCTTATTATTATTTTTTTTCTACCCCTGGGATCGCAATTTTCACCCCCTGAACGTCAACGAAAAGTCTCACATGGGGGTATCAAATCGACCGGCTTGGCAAAAAATTCAAGAAAATATGCATCACGAAAATGACCCACACACACTGGCTCGACAGCGCCACCTAGAAAATTCAAAATTTTAAAATGAATTGGGAGCCGACACGCATTTTTCACCCTAGCTCGACGAAATTCACACCAGTGATAGAGCTCATGGAGACAAGCAAAAAAGCCAATCATAGTGCGGCCCTAGGACGGACAGGAAGTCGGCTATATTGAATCGAAAATTCGCCAAATTTTTCGTTGTGTATTTTCAAAACCCTACTAGTCTCAGGTTTTTGGTCCAAATGAGCTCAGATTTCACATGCCACATCCAGACACATGGGTTTTCAAAAGTTATCCACGTTTTCTCCAAATTCCACACGGTTCGCCCGTACGCCGCCACCGAAATACGCCTTCGTTTCCTGTTTTTTCGATGTCCTCTCACGACCACAGGCATTGCCCTACAGAGCTCACATTCACGTCACATATGCGAGATTGGGGCATGAATGGAATGCAATATTAATTTTAATCAAAATGAACACTATAGCGCCCCCTACCATAGGGGTGAAACGCAAACATTATCGGATTCCTACGAAATTCGGGGAATAAATTGGGGGCATGACATGGACCAAAAAATAATATTACGGGCATAGGTCATTTTTCACACTTGGCCACCAGGGGCGCAAAGACTCCAAAAAAAATCATTGAAAAATGTCTGACACGCACATGCATTGGTCTACACAGCTCAAATTCACATCACACGTGTGATATGAGGGTATTAATAAAATGGATTATTAATTGTAATAAAAATGAACACTATAGCGCCCCCTACCATAGGGGTGAAACGCCAACATTATCGGATTCCTACGAAATTCGGGGAATAAATCAGTGGCATCAGAAGAAACAAAAAATTACATTATGGCCATGAGTCATTTTCCACGGTTGGCCACCAGGGGCGCAAATACTAAAAAAAAAATCATAAAAAGATTTCTGACACGCACATGCATTGGTCTACACAGCTCAAATTCACATCACACGTGTGATGTGAGGGTATTAATAGAATGCACTATTAATTGTTATCTAAATGAACACTATAGCGCCCCCTACAGTATTGGTAAAATACACAACTTTGTCCGATTGGCATGAAACTTGGGGAGATAATTGTGGGCATTAAAAGGGTCAAAAAAGTCCATTACACCATACCTGTATTATGTACACGGTTGCCGGTGCAAAGCCACAGACCCCTCTCATATAGAGTCAGGGCCACACAGCCCAGGGCCACACTGCATATTAACATTGTTCTTCGTTTTTCCGCCAAAACAATCGCATTTTTCACCCCCTGAACATTCACAAAAAGTCTCACATGGGGGTATAGAATCGACCGGCTCGGCAAAAAATTTCATAAAATTGGTGTCGGGAAAATGTCCCATGCCCCCTGACTCGACGGCGCCACCTAAAATGTCACCCCTATGGGAGAGGAGCCTGGTTTATTTTGGAAAACACACACAAAAATCAGAACAGTGATAGAGAATGGGGGGACAAGCATAAAAATGAATTGAAGCACTGCTCTATGACAGACAGGAAGTCGGCCATTTTGGATCAAAAATTCGCCACTTCATTCGCAGCGTGTTTTCAAAACGCTACTAGTCTCAGGTTTTTGGTCCAAATGAGCTCAGATTTCACATGCCACATCCAGACACATGGGTTTTCAAAAGTTATCCACGTTTTCTCCGAATTCCACACGGTTCGCCCGTACACCGCCACCGAAATACGCCTTCGTTTCCTGTTTTTTCGATGTCCTCTCACTACCACAGGCATTGCCCTACAGAGCTCACATTCACATCACATATGTGTGATTGGGGCATGAATGGAATGCAATATTAATTTTAATCAAAATGAACACTATAGCGCCCCCTACCATAGGGGTGAAAGGCAAACATTATTGGATTCCTACGAAATTCGGGGAATAAATTGGGGGCATGACATGGACCAAAAAATAATATTACGGGCATAGGCCATTTTTCACACTTGGCCACCAGGGGCGCAAAGACTCCAAAAAAAATCATTGAAAAATGTCTGACACGCACATGCATTGGTCTACACAGCTCAAATTCACATCACACGTGTAATATGAGGGTATTAATAAAATGGATTATTAATTGTAATAAAAATGAACACTATAGCGCCCCCTACCATAGGGGTGAAACGCCAACATTATCGTATTCCTACGAAATTCGGGGAATAAATCAGTGGCATCAGAAGAAACAAAAAATTACATTATGGCCATGAGTCATTTTCCACGGTTGGCCACCAGGGGCGCAAATACTAAAAAAAAGAATCATTAAAAAATGTCTGACACGCACATGCATTGGTCTACACAGCTCAAATTCACATCACATGTGTGATGTGAGGGTATTAATAGAATGCACTATTAATTGTTATCTAAATGAACACTATAGCGCCCCCTACAGTATTGGTAAAATACACAACTTTGTCCGATTGGCATGAAACTTGGGGAGATAATTGTGGGCATTAAAAGGGTCAAAAAAGTCAATTACACCATATCTGTATTATGTACGTGGTTGCCGGTACAAAGCCACAGACCCCTCTCATACAGAGTCAGGGCCACACAGCTCAGGGCCACACTGCATATTAACATTGTTCTTCGTTTTTCTGCTAAAACAATCGCATTTTTCACCCCCTGAACATTCACGAAAAGTCTCACATGGGGGTATAGAATCGACCGGCTCGGCGAAAAAATTCATAAAATTGGTGTCAGGAAAATGTCCCATGCCCCCTGACTCGACGGCGCCACCTAAAAATTTACCCCTATGGGAGAGGAGCCTGGTTTATTTTGGAAAACACACACAAAAAGCAGAACAGTGATAGAGAATGGGTGGATAAGCATAAATATGAATTGAAGTACTGCTGTATGACAGACAGGAAGTCGGCCATTTTGGATAAAAAATTCGCCACTTCATTCGCAGCGTGTTTTCAAAACGCTACTAGTCTCAGGTTTTTGGTCCAAATTAGCTCAGATTTCACATGCCACATCCAGACACATGGGTTTTCATAAGTTATCCACATTTTCTCCAAATTCCACACGGTTCGCCTGTATTGTACACGAGGTTGCCGGTTCAAAGTCATGGACCGTCATTATAATGCAATGTCCACACATATGTAGAAACTGTGTGAAGGGGGATGGATAGCGGCAGGGGGGTGGCCGGGTGGGGAGAATGGTGCGTGGGGGGCGGTGGCTGACCCCGGGCGGTTGCATGGGGGGGCGGTCGCCCGGGGGGCGAGGGCCATCATCGCCGCTCGCGGCTTTAATTTATATTTAATCTCTATCAGACAGTATAGGCTCCATAAATCACTGTCCTTTAACAGTATTACATTCAGGCCGTTAAAGCAGCCCTGTCCTTTACTGCTGCCAAGTTGGCCACACTCTGGCTCATAACAAATACATATAATTAAAGAAGTAAATTTACTCAGTTTAAGTGGCTTTGAGCTTTTATTTGGTAATTTAGTTTTCTTTTAGGACCTTAGTATAAGAGACAATAAAACATTCTAAGTAGTACAATAAACTAATAAAACAGCAACCTTATCAAGAAGTGGTTCAGAAGTTGTAGAGTGGCTTGGGCAAAATAGTTTAAACTTTTTATACAAAATACAATACATTCAAATTCATATACAGAGAAAATGTTTGGTTAAAAGCTGGTAAGCGTGGGTAACATTTCACAATAATTACATCTGAATAAGTGACCGCCCGTCCCCTGATACCGGAAGTAAATTTCCTTTTCATTTTTCTCATAGACTTTCCAAAAATATATACTGTATATATTAAAAGTATGAAATCTTGCTTAGCTGTAACTCATGACCACCACCTATAGTTTATTTGAAATATTTCTGAAACTTTACAAACTGCAAAGTTATTAAAACATTTCGTCAAATGTATATGTGCTTTTTGGACTGTTATGGACATTAGTTAGCTGGTTAGCCTCCGCAATGCCTTTGAATTGTTAATATTTTAATTTTTTGAAAAGTCTATGGGAAAAATAAATCAAGAATGTACATCCTGAACCAGCGTGGACTTCAAAGTGGGCGGGACTCGATTAGCATTAATAAAGCATGAAGAATGATTTATTATCAAGCTTAATTAATACCCTAATTACTAAGTTACTAAGTTACTAAGCCTGAATCTTTCTTATTAAAATATGTGTTTTTCATGAAGTCTTTATTAAGGCTCTAAATAGTGTACTTATCACAACTTGTACTTGAAGAATTCTTTAAAAAGTACCTAAAAAATATTAAATGAAGAGTTTGAGGTATGTCCCTCTGTGGGAGTCACACTTAGGCCTAAATTACCTCCACAGAGAAGGCCCTGCTATAGGTGTGATGTGCTCTGATTGACTCTGTCTGCACTGCTCCTCTGCTGCCTGCTCATTTGCATTTTCCGTCCCTCATCACGGCTTTATGAATAATGTAGCTTTACTGATGCCGTCTCAAGATCCATGCTATTCTTGCCTCTAGCAACTTTGCAACTTTATTTGTTTTCTTCTATATACAAATGCTGTTTTTTATGTATTTTTGTAGGAACATATTTGACAAACGAGGCCAAGGGAGCAGACGATGCGCCAGATGCTGACACGGCTATCATCAACGCCGAGGGCAACCATGCGCACGCAGAGGAAAAGAAAGAGTACTTCATTTAGACTGAAGGGGGCGCTGTCACGGCTCTCTCACATCATCCCCACCTCTCTCTTCTCTGTCTCTCCATCGTTTGACCACTGCCTCCTCACCATGACGACCACAGACAAAGAAACACATGCATTGCCTTCGGTGTTGGCCATTTTGTCCACTATTTTGTTCTAGGCAGCTTACAGTGGGAGTTATCGCCTTCTCCGTGTAGTCGACCATGACTGCTTTTCAAAATGGCCTCCTCTCTTCTACCCTCCCCTCTTACACACGAGTATTCAGTTCACACATATGACCACCAAGCTCATATCTCACATAAACACGGTGCCTAAAACTACCATTGAAATCTCGTCAATGCCTTCATGTATATTGTCTGTGGGTAGCTTCGAGAGGCGGCCAACTCGCGTCCGCTCGGTTCATTTGCGCTTAGCTTTTGATCATTTTCGTTCCGATTTCAACAAAGATCTGTGCTGTTGTAACGCCTTATACTTGTCAATCATATTTTTAGACGCTCCACAACTTTACCCCCTTCTATCGCTCTCTCTCTTTCTCGCTTTCTCCCACCAAATAGACTTGTAATTACAAATGCCCGTTGTAAGATACGAAGAAGGTTTTTTGTGTAACACTGTAGCAAGGTCTGTCAGATACGTGTATAATATGATTTTCAATAGGGTTAGGGGTATTCAAAAAACAAAGGGTAGTGTGGTATCGTCTATAATACACACCAAAAATGTCAAGATGCTAGTGACAGTTAGCATTTTTTCATCCTATAACTCAAATGCTAAATCTGCTATGTACTTTTTGTCGGTATAGTGCTGCACTGTCCAAGTTGCAGATTAGCAAAAAATATCACAAAAGCTTAAGGTAGTTTGTCATTGAGCTTTCGGGTGTACAGAAAGAGTCATTTCTCTACTGCTGTATAAATGGTATCGTTAGTTAATTAGCTTTTCAATTTGTAATTTCACAACACGTTCAACGTCACTGAAATAGTTTTGGAGAACCCCTTGATTGAAGATTAGACTAGTTTATTTTATTTTCTATTTTTGAATTTTTTTGTATTCATTTCACGTTTAGATTGATACCTCTTGTGCGTACAATTTAAGGTCAAGGCAGCTTACCTGTATACTGTAGTCACGCCGGATCACATCTGTTTCATTTGATGGGGTTTTATCATCTGAAAAAATACAATCTAGTGGTAAGTCATTGTCCAAAGGGGGCGCTATTTTCTGAAACATTCTCATAACAAAAGAAGAAGCACAAAAAGGCGGAATGGGTTGTTGGAAATCAATTCACCACTTTCTCTGGAGTCCACATATAAAGTGAAGCATTTTTATTGGGAATTTCAGCAAAAAGGTTTATAATGTTATAATTTATAGTTTTGAAACTCCCCTTCTGTATATTGTGTCTGCAAAACAGTGATTTATTGTGGAAAGTGCTGTTTGGAATCCTGTTAGAAATTTGTATATTTGCCAACCTCTTTTTTTTATTTCTCACTTCTAATTAGTTTTACTATGGGGCATGTATATAATGAGCTTCTCTGGTTCATTTTTATTTAAATTATTCAAGAAATGCAAACAGTGAAGGATATTTATAATAGTGACAGAGGCTATGTGTATATGGCATGCTTTTAGCAGGATGGATTTGAAGGAAAAAAATATTCTAAAATTAGTTGACAAAGATTTTAAAATAAATTATAATAATATGGGGTATGAAATAAAAAAAAACAACATAATTAATATCTTGTTTTTATACCTTTATTTTGTCTACTATATTTTCCATGGTGCATTAGTTTGCAGGAACCTAAGTTGGTTTCTGAAATCCAAAACTTCAAGGCACTAATCCACCAAGAGGGAGCAAATTATTACCAAGGGCAATAAAACGGCCCCACCTGTCTCCAATTCACTGGCCAATTTACAACATTATGCAAATGAGGTCAGCAAGTAAAAGGTCTTTCTCTGTATGTTAATTCAAGCTTGGAACCATAGATCGAAAATTGTAGTGTGTCACCATTCACTTTGTGTTCCGCTGCATACGACCTACGCAACCAACAATTATCAGTACTTTCATGAGTGCTACTGGTTTCAATATAAAGACTTGCAGAAGTACTGTGCAAAAGTTTTCATTGTGTTAGGAAGGGTTAAGAAAGGTGCCAATAGACAGAAGGCAAGTATAAACAAACAAAAATTATCGTCTTTAGTCTTAAATTGGTGATTCAGGTTCAAAAATATGTGCAAAGTTATTAAAATGAATCACTCGCCATTAGAAATTCAAATGGATGTAGAGTTTGAAGGAAAGAAATGAATATACAGTATCTCGCAATGCATTTCGGAGGGAATTGGCTTGTCTCCATGGAAGCAGCTGTGCCAGGAGAAAATAGTTTTGGCAAATGGGAATCTTTTTATAAACGTGATCTGACCCCATCAGCACTCTTTAAGTTCTGCTTGTGTGGGTTTGAATTTTAAGCACGTCTTACTAAAACTTTTGCACAGTATTGCCTTCATTGTGCTTCAGCCCGTCAATCACTTTGTACAACTTGTGCAAAACATCACACTCTGTATATAACTGTACCACTAAGATGTTCTGTTTTTATAGTTTATTTTCTATTCTTACTGTGTCTTAAAGCAGTGATGGTGTCAATCAAGTCTTTTGTTAATTTACATGTGTTGATGAAACTGATTTGAAGAATTAGAAATGTGTTATTATTGCTGTTGGTTGAATTAGGAGCTGAACAGGTGCCATCTCCTGAATTATGCACTCTGACTAATTAGACTATTTCTTAGTAAAATGTGCGATTGATTTTTTTTATTTTTTTTTTTCTGTGCATTTTATTTTTTTTTAACAAAATCCACATGTAAATATTTCTTTTGACATTGGAAGTAATGAGCTAATTTCTTGCATATGGCTTTTTATAATAATTAGTCCAATCAGAATCCATTTTGATGTGTTGAGAGCCTGGCACATCCCATCATGCACTATTTGGTAGATTCAACTGTAGCTTGCTTTGAGTTTATTTTATATTATTAGTTATTTCTATATTTTGTTGAAACTAAGCTTTAAATCTGCTGCCTATTCAATACAAACACACACATCAGAGGCTTCTAATTTCACACTGGTGGACAGACAGAAACAGCATTATTTCATTTCCACTGGGCATAGGTCCATGGTTTGAGTTTAGTTTTTTCATTCTACTTTTTAAGCTTCATTTCCTGGCTCATAGCAAACATCTTTCTTTGAAAATAGGTGGAGGACCAGCTGAGGTGGTATGTTTATGCAGATCAGGCAAGCCCTGCAATAGAGGCTTCCATTATGCCATGAAATTGCCCAATTTCAGGAACAATTTTCATGTTGGCTAAGGGACGTGAAGACGGATACCAATTCACAAAATGTATGTGGATTGAATTCTTTAACCTGGAAATATTCATGGTAAATATCATTTTGAAAATCAATGGCATTTTTGCAACGTTATTGTCATTTGCAGCATTTCAGTACAAACAAAGCAACAAACCAAACATGACTGAAAGATTTTAGTCTTGAATTCACATTGTTGAGTTCTGCCACTGATACACAAAATGTTTCTAGTAATTCTTGTTTTTATTTTTACCAGCCACTAACGGTCACAGTTAAAATTATGTAAAATATTGTCTGAAATAGTGAATATCACATCAGTGTTAAATGAGTTTTTCTACTTTATGAGGCGCGCTTCATCCCAGCCTCTTGTGTAACAGCTGTTTCCTCTTTGGAGACTGTTCTTTTGGCCTGTGTTTTAAGGTGGAAAGACTTCTAAGCTGAAATAATTGATCATTATGAAAGCTCACCAAAACTCCACCTGCCCCAGTGCACCTGTGCACACAAATGCTGCGTACAGTTCAGTCTCACCAGTTTGAAATTACAGAGGCCCCGAGTTTCACCAAGGGGAGTATAAAAGTAATGATAACCTCTATTTGTTTTCGTTTGCCCTACTTTGTTCACTGTACAGACTGGCTTTCTCCACTAAAATAATAAATTCTTACTCACTACAACTTGTTACACAATTGCTTCTAGATTTTTTTATTATTTGATGAAATTGTTGTGTTTTGTTTTGCATCTCAGGAAAATCTTTCATTTAGAAATTTGTCTTATAAAAGGGGACTCGCTGGAGCACGTTTCACTGTGCTAGTCCTTAATGCTGACACCATGTATGTGTTGAGTTTTGGATTCTCACCAATGTTAATAAAACTATTCAGTGATTCTTCAGTAACATGTTGCTTTTGATTTACTTAAATTCACCACTAGATATTTGAAATGGACAATCTGGTTATAGAACTAGTTCAGTGGTTTATTTAAGACTGTAATTTATACAGCATATAGATTATGAACTAAGAAAAATGTTGCTTTTCTGTTTGCACCTGTGTGGATTTGAAGTCAAGCCTCGTATCTAAGCAGAATGACTTTGTGCTCATTTGCAGTGAGGCGTTTTAGGTGAAATAAGTTTCTCATGCGCAATATTTTCCTCCCTCTAATCCGCTGCAAACTGTAGGTCTAGGAGGTTGTTCTGGTAAATCGAGGCAAAAGTCATTGAGCAGAGAATTTGGCATCACTAATAAAATTTCTGTTATCCGTCCACATAGCGGAGTGAGTTTACTATCAAACTGAATGCAAATAAACTAAACACAACACAAAAATTGAAGAAATCGATAACACTGATATGAAAAAACTCCACCACGGGTTAGCACTGTGACCATCAAGTGAGCAGGTGCCAGGTTCAGTTCCTGCAGTAAAGTTTGAACGTTCTCCATGTCTGAATGTTTCCTCCAGGTTTGCCTTATCAACATAAAACATGCACTAATCCTTGAGGTATTCCTAATCATCGCACTGCCCCAGATCTGGAGAAGGAGATTGTGCTCATTGCTCTTAGCTATGAAGGCTGCACGTATTTATCTTCAGGGACTTCACCCGACACATTTGTATTAACTACTATATGCTACATGCATTTACAACCCCACAAGGTTTTCATGTTTTACTATTTATTACTTGGTTTTGTGGAATAGTACCTCTGGTGAATATTTATAGTTTTACATCAGTTAAGAGGCAGTTTGTGGGGGAAAAGTTGAGAAGAAAAATAGAGGAAAACAGGATATCTCTACTTATCAATGCAGAAAATTCCATCTAAACTGCAGAGAGTTTATGTGCTAGGAAGGCAGTTTTCTCACACTATAGATCCTCATTTAATAAAATAAATGTGTTGTTTATTTTGTATTAGTCTAATCATAACTATTGTGTAATTGAGACAAGCTTTGGCCATCGCTAATGGTCACATTTTTATATAGCGCTTTTCCACCTTCAAGGCTCAAAGCACTTTACATCAAGGAACCACTCACCCATTCACACACCCATTCACACACCAGTGTACGCAGACACTGGGGGCGAGGAGGGTTAAGTGTCTTGCCCAAGGACACAATGGCAGCATTCATCTGTGGAAGCTGGAATCACACCTCCAGCCTGTGGACATTGGATCTGAAAGTTCTACCAATGATGTTTTAGGTAAAGAGCGGGATTCGAACCACCAATCAGATGACTTTAAACACTTTAAACTGAGCCATTAACATTATGGTTAACATTATGGTTGCTAGGTAACTGCTATAAAATTACATCTTTGTTGCACTTTGTTGCTTTGTATGCACTCATAATATTTTGAATTTGATTCATAAATGTGTGAATATATCTGATTTGACTGATAACATAAATAGTTTGAAAACAAAAAAAATAGACAGTTTTCCATCAAATACATAAAAGTCCTTGGAGATTTCATGCTCTTATCCTCTCCTTCTTGACACGGAAATAAAGAAGACATCCACTCCCATAGACAGACAGGCAGGAGACGCGTCCAGGGCTGACAGGTTTTCCCTTCGCAGATGGAGTCCGTGTGTATAAGCCCAGTCATCGCCATGGCGGCGAGACAGCGGGGCGAGGGGAGGGGTCATTCAGGGTGAGGAGGTCCGCACGCTGAGATTGACATGTGCATGCTTCTTAAAATTTGTTTTTTACCAAAGTCAGGCCAAACTTGGGGGAGACGTGCAGTCTTCATACATGCAGTAAGACTGTGTCAGGTTAGGGCAAGAGTTGAACCCTCAACTTCTCTGCTGAGTGACAGAAGACAGACTTTGTGATTCGAAGATAGAAGAACAAAAAGTGTTTACAAATAAGATTACAACAGTCCTGTGACGGAAAGTAACAAAGTACAATTAGTAAAGTACTGTATTTAAGCAGAATTTTTCAGTATCTGTACTTTACTTAAGTACATTTTACAGTTAGAGCAGTACTTTCTATTCCACTACATTTTTTTAACACTACTGAAAAGTAAAATGTACTTTTCATATGATTTGAGGAGTTAACAGGTGCCAATATCCTGACTAACATTTTTGAATCCAAGCTTCGGCTTTGAGCAAACAAAATAAATACACAAAATTCATAAGAAAAGTTAATAAATTGATTCATATTGCTTCTGTTGACCAAAATATCTGTCATTTTTAATCACTATTATTAAATTTAACACTAACTAATTAACAGCACTAACAACACTTTTACTTTTTACTCTTTAATTACATTTTAAATTACTTAAATACTTTGACTTAAGTAGATTTCTTCATGTGATACTTTTAATTTTACTTGAATAACTTTTTATCTATGTATCTGTACTTTTAGTTCAGTCACTGTCTCTATGTTACCTAATAAATCTTATCCTTTTGACCTAGACGTCTGCAGGTCAAGAGCTGGACATACTTATAGTGAGAACTGAACTGAACTATTATCATCTGGGGACAATGTTGAGAATAGTGTTTTGCATGAGTTGTTAACAAGTCGAGTTGTCCGTACTTTTCAAAGCTCCTCCAGGGAAAAGCATGGTGGAACTTTCCTGGAAAAGTTTCTTCTGTATTGTATCTGGTTTCATTAGATAGCGTGCAGTGAAGAGCAGGACAGATGGTAGAGACAGGTGGCTTGACAGGCAGCGATAGATTTGAAGCCATGCGACACATAAATAGTGCGGCGCTTAGTCCACTGAGCTGTCACCAAACCAAAACCCTCCGCCGTCCGTGTATGTCTCCTCAATACCTTGTCAACACGAGCGTCACGGGCAATCGCTTTCTAAATCAAATGGTAAAGAGGATGTTAATGCCCCGTGAGGCTCAGAATATAGGCTTAGCAGTCACTTGACAAATCCTTCAAAGCAACACTCAAATACTGAAAATGAGTTCTGAGTAAAACACAGATACTGCTCAACTGTGAGTGCACTGAAGCCATCTTCGCCGAATTATATAAAACTGTTTCTGAATGTCACCAATATTTAGAATACGCGCAGTGAGCTGATTTCAGTAATACGTCGTTTACTACAAAAAGACGTGTTATGTGGATGCATTAATAAAATCATTTATTAGAGGAGGATTGTGTAACTTTTCTGGTCACACATGTTTGACTCCATGGAGATGTTATAGCTTAGTCTGGAATGTTCCACAGTATTGACCTTATTCCGCCCACTTTTGCGTCTAAATGCTGCTAAACTGCACTTTCTTTGTGGCGGCACTTCCATTTCATTTCAATAGGGAATTTGGGACAATGTTGCAGCTAAAATATGATACAAAGTAGTTCGCAACCGACACTCTCTTGCGGAAAGGATAGAAGAGAGTCCTGAGATGTGCCTGTTGACAGCTTTTATAGTGTCTCCCAATGTGTGTGTGTGTGTGGGTGTGTGTGTGTGTGTGTGTGTGTGTGTTTGTAAGGCGAGTCCTCTTCTGGTCTACACAATAAGAAACTTTAAGCAAGGTCGAACTAGGTGAGTGTTTTACAACCCTCTCAAAGTGGGGGTCACATAACCAAAATGACCAGAACATAGCTGTTATCGTATTGTCCCACGCTCGTAATCTCCCACGCTCATCTGCATGGCGTGTTGGTGATCCCCCACGCATTCCATATCCACTAGTGGCTGTGTGTTATTTACCTTAGCGTTAGTAAATCAAGATACCAGTTTGATGTAGTGCTGTACCGCTAGAAAATACCTTACATGACCAACAAGTCAACACTGCACCGATTCTCTGTCAGGCTTTAAAACGGGTTCATAGTCCATATAGAACTTATTTCCTGTCAAGATCAGCAGCGCAATACAAAATAATACAACCCGAACGACAACGGCGGCACTCGCAGCAACTTTTACAACAAAGTGGATAGCATGCATTCGAGAAGGGGTCAGCTGTCCACAGATCTTGCCCATAACTCACTCCGGTATCACCTACTTGTTTGGCAACATCTCCATGGAGACAAGCAGGGGCAGACCTTCTATAGTTACAGAGTGCACCTTTAAATAAATGATTCAAGAGTACAAAAATGCAGTGAAAGAACACAAACACAAACACATGTATCAGTTATCTTGTTGTTGTTCATCCTGTTTTGTATCTGTTTGGTAATACAACACAATTTGTCGTAATATATATATGGCTACTTCATTTTACCCTATATTAAACTATATAAGCCCAGATATCTGCATTGTCCTTCGCGCAACTCGACGTCCATTTTAATGTATGCCTGCTGATAAGCCCGCACTATCTCTGTCCCTGTGTGCCCCGCTTTAACTTCTGCACAGAAAAAGAAATGAAAACTGTGCAAAGGGGAATGGCAATTAAAAAGGGACACAGATGGATGTGCCAAATAGAGAAAAACTGAGGCGTCTCTATTTTTGAAGACCTCTGCAGAAAGTTTGAGCTCAAGATGAATTGTGCCCCCTCCACACACACATACGCACACGCACACACGCTCACACACTTACACACACACGCAGTATCTCATTACGTGTCACCCTGCCATAGTCTCAACCTGCCCAGTGCTGTCAGTCTGCAGCTGTCTCTCAGGTGCTCCATATGCAAATCCCCTTTTATATCGTCTGAATTCACCGAGGCCACTTGGATCTTTCCAGTGCTGTTCTTCCTCCATCAATCCACATCTTCTTCACAACACCTGTCTCATTTTAATTTAGACTGGTTTCAAGGGGAAAATATAGTCAAAATATTTATGTGTGGGATATGTTTGGAATAAGACGGGTTTGTCCCTGTTGCTGTCATGTTCATTTATTTATTTTGTTTAGTTTGTTACATTTTCTATTTTAAAATTTTGGCTGAAATTGGTCCGATCTGACATGGAAGGATAAGGGCAACCAATTAAGTATATCTTACAAGTATATCCCAACACACAAACAGGCTGAGTTCTTCTCTCAAACAGAAATCACTCTGTTCCACTTTGTGATGTCATCATGTGGTAATACAGGAAGTGCTCCACTGTGTTTTTAAACTCCGTACACCTTCACTGGAATCATTTAGTTAATTCCCACTCTGGAATTGCCAATCTCTACTGAACAAAAGGTAAAAGGAGCTGTTAACTTGAAAACTACCACTTCATGACATCACAAGGTGGAACGGAGCATTTTGAGCTTTGGAGATGTAGACAGACTAATAATAAAGTGTTACTCAAATATGTGTGAATGAAACAAAAGACAACTCCGGGTATGATTTTGATGAAGTAACAATTTTGTAAATCAAAAAATATCATTATATAAGCCCTTTAAAGATGGCCTACAATGTTTTCTTGTTTATTTCTGTAGAACTTAAGTATAGTCAGTTTAGTTTTTAGGCTGATCAAGAACCAGTACTGTACTGTTCTCTTTAGCCTCCCAAGGACTGTCATATTCAAGTTGTGGGATAAAGCTCACAAGAATCCATTCTGTGTACATAATATTGTGTATATAACAGCTTTAATCCAGGTGTTTTATGTAAATACACTAATGGAGGGTCGGCAGTCTATTTCCACACACTGACATTATCGCTGTGCATGAAATGACCAAGTTACATATCAGATCTGTGGAGAGCCAAACCCGGTAATAGTAAGAATTAAAGTGCACACACACGCACACACACACGCACCCCCCCCCCCCCCCCCACACACACACACACACACATTCTTCTCCAAAAACTTCTTATTCGACTCACAAATATTTCCACTGTCGTAATAGCCTCTTGATATCCCTTAGCTTTCCCCACTGTGTCGCCTGATCCCCTTTTCCTCGGCAGACATTTTCACTTTGGCCAGACCAACCGCAGATGACAGGGGCGGTTTTAGTGCTCTTTGATGTCTGGTAATTGTGCTGACCGAGTGGAGCCAAAACTGCATGTAGTCCAGGTGCACACAGGCCCAGCGCTTTGCCCTGCTTGAAGATGCCATCACTGTTTGTACACAAGCCCACTTTGATGTCTACAAGTTTGTGTTGGAAGGCTTTGGGCGGCCCTCACTGAAGTCACCCTCACAGATTTGGGGTGACTGACCTCCATTGAAGATTTGGTGAAGCTTCAGTCGCTCAGAGTCAGAAGTCATGTGGTGAAAAGACGTCTTGGTACAAAATGAAACGCAGGCAATTTAAAGGGTAAGTGTATCGACTGTCAAAGAGACGCTCTGCTGGTCAAAATGTCAGCAAAATACTTCATTGACACAATAGTTTTGACTTGTTTTTCTAATTCAATCAATCAGGTTTTTTGTTAATGTCAAACTTTCTTAAGATGATGTATTAAATGCATCTCTTGGTCTGAGAAACTGCATGAAAATACACACAATACCAATATCCAGGGTTACTTTTACTGAACAAGGTCGTTCCATGAATGATCCTACATTTCATAAACTCATCATGTTCCATGTTCAGTTTCAGTGGGTCTTGTGCAGTTGTTATGCTATGATTGCCAAGTGAGGCTCTAACGAATGTGTGAATAATAACAGATCTTTATGTATATATGTAAATGAACTTTACACATGTATAACAGAATCGACACTCACTATGAGAAGATTTTGGTTTTGTTTCATGTATGTGTGCTATTTAAAAAATGTTTTTACAAAAAAAATTGATCTGACAAGTTGTATGAGCAGACATTTTGTGTGTAAAACTTGTAGGTGATTAGACTAAAGAGACTTTTAAAAGAATTCCCTACTTTTTCAGTCAGGCTTATTACCTGCATAAATTGATTATGTAAAGATATACATGTGGAGACAAACTTAACTTAAGAATAATGAATGATGTCACGATTAAGAAAGTTCGTATGATATGAGGTTTCTGTAGTAGAGGAACATAAAATGTATCACAACGGTACACCTCAATTTAAACATTTTGGAACATCCTGAGCCATGCCATACAAAGCCCGCATTATGTCTTTATCAAATGTGATATAATCAGTGTCCACAGGCTTCCCTGATGTTTAACTCAGCTTGTGATCATATGATATTCCTATCATCATCTGTTAGGCATCTGCTGCTCTGAAGCCGGAGAGAGAGCAGCACAAGTAAGTTTTTCATGGGCTCATTTGGTGTTTCCTCACATATCTATTAAAGCTGGCAGTGTGGACATGAAGGGAGGCAGCTGTGCTATTTCACATCTCCAGTAATAACAGCACAGGGCAAACACCAGTGTGTCTGTTCTAATGCTTATGATGTTAACTCAGTAAAAGACACACGTTTGCTATGAGAGCGTTTTGGACTGGAGCTCCAGTCGCCTATGGGCACATGCAGCCAGGACGGGCTGCAGCACTAATGGTGGATACTGCAAGAAAGTCATTTTAGCAGTTTGACTGTAGGGGACATGAGGACAGTGAAAATTAGTTGATGCTGGTTGTTGCTGTAAATATATTTTTCACAAAAGAAAAGAAAATATTTGAGGGGATGGATACATTATACTGTTGGCTTTCAAACTGTCATAAGTGATCACCTTGGATTCAACCCCTTAAACCCCTCATCTGAGCTGTTGGGAGAAAGGGAAGGTGAAAGGATGGGACCTACAATGACAGACTTTACAGCAGGTCAGTGTGCAAACAAACATATACACATACAAGTCAAAAAATGAAGAAATTGATTTGAATTGTATTGCAAGAACCAACACTGGAATAGTTAGTTACCTGGTTTAGATCTGATGGCACTCAGGAAAGCCAAATGTTCTTAAGTGGTACTTAAGTATGAGAACCGCTGTACTAGATACTTGTTACAGACTCGAAAATATCCCTTTGAAAAATGTGGGAAGGGAAACAGCACCCAGAGAACACTTTAACATGCTAAGGACATGCAAACAGAGCTGCCAGCCGACAGTTGGCCCTAAGCATAACAAATCTGCTTTTCTTCTCCAATCACTGAGTATTTGTTGATGCCAAAGGTAAAAATCTCCAAATTATGCAAAAAACAACGATGAGTATTGCAATCATGAACATTTGAATAATTGCGATGTAGCCGTTATCCAAGTACAACAGAAGTAAACCATGTCAGATAAAGTGCCACTCCTCGACAGGATCACAAGGGTCAGACTAAACCAGATGTTTTAGTCCCTGTATGTCTCTTGTGCATCACCATGGTGACGCCCCGCCCGTTGCTCTGAACTAATGATCTATGTAGAGCTGAGTACCATGATACACCAGGTGCTCCACTCAGGGGCGAGGGTCACCTTTAAACAGATGTTATTGTGGAGAGAGGCGCCAGTGTACGGGACATGGGTCAGTCCTGAGCAGATGTTGAAGCACCGGGGGGGTGGAGTGTCACGTCGTCTGTAGGCTTGGCTAAATGCTACCAGAGACCCCCCACTTGTGAGAGACATGGTGGGGGGTTCGGCTTAGACAGTGTTGCCATGGCGTTTCTAAAAAAAGACATGTAGACAAAGATCTTCCTTCACTGTCAGCTGTCACCTGTTATCAAGTGACTAGATGGACTGAAATCCTGCTCGTGAATGCTAAATTTGAATTATTCCTCATTTCATTTGCTAATCTCTTTTTAACCAAAAACTGAACTGCATTTTCTGCTCTGGATGCTCATTTGCATGAATCCTGCAGTGTTAGAGCAAATGTGAAGAGCTAAATAATTAGAGGATTACAAGTGTTTTTAAACAGCCTGCAGTGGGCTTCTTAAAGCACCCACTGCACTTAACTGAAATACTATTCACAATATTACAAGGACGTGTTTTATATGGCAAAAATAACATGAGATTATGGTTCATACTGTTAGAATTATTCAACATGCATCCAACAAATATATTAATAAACATTTTCCAATTTTTATAGCAAATTTTACAAACTTTTTTTGTCAAGACAATGTGTACTTAAGAAATAAAACTACTGTTAGAGCCTGTTGTGTGTACGTTTGTGTGCGTTTGTGTGACTGCCTAGATGCAGCAGAAGTCCCAGATGTGTTACTGGGGCTCAAGCAGACACTGAGGAGCAGAGAACACACAGATTTTAACTGTGCATTTGTTGTCATGTTTTATGGCACTCCCTGAATAGTTTTAGCTGTTACTTTTGATACAAGTCCACTGCTGATAGACCAATAATGCTCAGTGAAATGTTCAAACACCCAAAATTTAAAGGTAATTAAATCCTGTTATCTCTCATTGAAGTCCTAAATGTATATGGAAACAAGTATAGTATCATTTTCATGCATATTCACAAATCAACTGAACAAAATCATCTCCAGCATGTGCCATATGAACCATCTCACATTCTGAGGACTTCAGGGACTGGCCTACTTCTGGTGCCCAGAGTCATGACTAAACCAGGACTGAACCAGGACTAAACCAGGACTAAACCAGGACTAAACCAGGACTAAACCAGGACTAAACCAGGACTAAACCAGGACGAAACCAGGACTAAACCAGGACTAAACTGGGACTAAAACATGGGAATCAGCATTTCTGTTTTATGCAGCTAAAACTTGGAACAGTCTTCCTGAAGATATGAGACAGGCTTCTACTTTAACAATGTTTAAATCCAGGCTCAAACGGTTCTGTTTAGCTGTGCATATGACTGAAAGGTTTTTTTATTTGTTTTTTTCTGCACGCTCCTTTTTTATTGTTAATTTTATGATGATTATTTATGATTATTTATGTTTTGATTTGTTTATACTGTGGTTTTAATGTCTTTCTTATTCTGTAAAGCATGTTGAATTACTTACTACTGGACAAATTGTGCTATACAAATACTTGCCTTGCCTTGGTAGTACTTTACTCAAAAATGCTAGACAGAAAAAAACATCACAACATGCTGAAGAAAAGTAACTAGATTGCTACTATAAACAGGGTAATAATGAGTGAGATTGCAACATGATTTTGTGTTATCCCTGATGCTTGTGTCATTCCTGTGTGGAGAGCTTCTGCCACACGCCGCTCTGATCTGATTCCACACAGCGGTCTAGTGTTTATTATAAAATTGGGGCGACTGCTGTGCTCAAAACACCTCCCCACTGCTCCTGAATAATCACTATTAACTTTGTATTGTCCCTCTGCGTGCTATAGTGTCGTACATGTGTGGTGCTACAAACAGACGTGACTGACTGACGACCTCATTCGGATCAAGTGGACGGGTTTGTTGTATGGCAAGAGCTTTATTAATTCATGAAACTCTCCCAGTGTCAGTCCCCATCCTGAAGGATATTAATATGCCTGTGTGGCGTCAAACTGAAGTGAAATATGCACTTTGAATCCCTGATCATTTATCTATGCCGCGGATTTGGAAAGAGTCATAAATCAATTTCCATTAGAACTTGTAGTCACAGCAAAATGTACACTGTGCATTATGCATGGCTCTTCAAATGACTGTCTATAGGTTACATTCAACTCACTCACACACGTCGCTCTCTCTATACTGTGCACTGTTTGATGCTTGAAACGTAATTTTGTTGTTTTCTATGACAAAAACAATAAAATCTTGAATCTCGGATCTTGAAGCACAAAGAAACTAGGAAGTAAATTTGAATTTTAACTAATACATGACAATTTCTTTTGTTCAAGAAAGTATTATATATTTATCTAGGCTACATCTTAAAAAAACATGTTATAAACTGCACAATGAAACATAATCGTCATCATTTTTTAGCTCTGCGACAGTAATAGCTCATTTTGAACGCCACATTGTGACATGTGCAAATAAAGGATGGAAAAGCAGGTGAACAGAATTGACCATTTTTCTCAGAATGATGTAAATGTTTGTAATCTGTTGCAAATTCCTCTCCCACAAATGAATAGGCAGGGCACATTTGGATTAAATTTGTGACATTTATGATCTCTGAGTTTTTCGGAGACATGTCACCATTTCTCAAAACATGCTAAAGTTTTGTTACGTTCACTCATTTTGTTGTGCGTTTTACAATGTTCTCAATAATCATTGTAAGTAGTATTATCTTAACATTAAGTATTAACAAAGATCTATTAGTAAATAGATTTAAGATTGTTTTTTTTAATGGATAATTCACCACCCACCAAACCACTGTGTGGGTTTCATTAAAAATTAAAACACCAACTTGAGCTTTTTAGATATAATTTTTAAACGCATGCCTGCAAGACACAATTAAAATCCACAGCGAGTGCAATCTTAGATAAACGAGGCAGACATCTAAACATCTGAGCAAGGTGGGGGATTAAGAAATGGTTGGTGCCCATTCCAAACCACTTTTCACTAATGTCCTTCTTAACCCTGAACAAGCTGCTCTCAGACTAACACACATTCATTTTCGGGAGCCATCTGTTGGAGCTTTTACAGCTAGTTTATTGGGAGGAGGTGGCAGGGGAGGGGGAAGACGAGGTGATCACAGAGACAAGTGGAACAACTATTGACTTTGCTCTCACCTTGTCACCGGACATTGAAATCTTCACAGCAGACTTTGGGTTTAATGTCTTGCTCGTAACCAAGAGAAATAAATCCTAAGGCTCTGAGTTAAGCTGGGGACACACTACACATCTTTATATATAGATACTGAAAATAGCTGGAGAACAATTTAAATGGTTTTAGCAGACTTGTAATGACTGACAGGCAGATCCGTATGTCACAGAATCCTATGTCTGACAGAAGGTCCAGGGTAAAATACAGGACTGGGATAATGATAAGGCTTATCTGCCAAAGAAACTGAATGCAATAATCTGTTTTTATGAACATGTTTAATGATAAGGTACTGAATAAACATACAGATATTCATAATCAAATATTGCTTTTACACATAACTGTAACATTGATTTATTTACCAAAACATTTGACATGATGAAGTCATTTATATGTGTGATTTGGTGTGGCATTTCTCAAGACAATTATCAAAAATGTAGAGTGAGCCTTATTAGAGTCTCTCATTTGGGTTGCCAATGTCTAAATCTAGTCAGTTTAAGCATAAAATGACTCTCTTTTGCTCTGAATCCTCACTGCCTAAACCCTAGCACCTGCAGCTAAACATTAATAAGTGCTAGTGGTAGTGCAGCCGTGCAGCTCGGTGAGTGAATTCTGGACGACAAAAGAAGAAAGTATGTGTCCTCATTTGCAGGTTAAGGCTCTGGCAATCTATTTTTACCAGAAAGAGTGCTGGATACATACCTACCTTTAAAGGCTTGGCACAGACAGCAAATGAGTTTCTTCTTCACACTTTTTTTCAATGGCTGCTGGCAACAAACGCTTGCCTACAGAACATTTTTATATCAAATGTAAAGAGTCTTCCTCCTGCACACAACAGACAATGCTGTTCATTCCCTTTAGTTCTGGCGGGTGTGGACTTTCCCTGACTCTGCATTGAAAAAAAAAAAGATGTGTAATGTCCCTTGCTTTATACGTGAATGAGGCTACTGCTTTATAAAGTGCACCCATAATGGCCCAACTAATATCTGTGTCAGCTCAGACCAAGATTGGATAAGTCTCCGGCACACATTTTGAATTGATGTAAAAGAATTATCGATTATGGCACTGTAGTTGTGCCATTTGGAGAAACACGCGCGCACCCAAATGAGCAGCTTTATCACGGGGGCTATTCAAGAGATGTCCATTCCACGGTCGCCAGTCATTGATAAGAGCTCTCCTCGGCTGTCACTCACGACTTAGACGGATTCGCTCTCAGCCCACGAGCCCAATTTAGTCTCGGCAAGAATCTATCACGGTCTGATGTTATCTGCGACTAACCCAATCTTCCTTTCACCCGTCCATCTGTCTTCCTGCTGCGGCTGCTTCTCAATACCCACCCCCCCATAAATCCTCCCCTTTCTTTGTCTTAAGCTCTGAACAGACTGCATCACAAGCTCATCAAGTGCGTAAGGTATTGCATGGACCAGATGAGCGGTTCTCAAAAAGTTGTGGTAAGGAGATAGCTGGTGCTGTGTGAGAAGGTTGCATTCACATGACACAGATGCCCATAATTTAATGTTGTTCTATGGGCTAAGGTAGAATTTCTGAATTTGCCTTTTAACTGTCAAAATGCAGAAATTTTGTCCTGATTTACACTTAATATCTCTGCAATTACTGGGATATCCACATGAAACAAAAACTGGCTTAGATTTCAACATATTTTCTGCAGCAAATAAACATTTTATTTATTTTTTATTTTCATATCTTCAGAAAGTGGTTCCATTATTCAACCACAAAGACGTGTTTTTGTCAGCTGAAAACGCTCTAAAGGTCCTGTATTACACAAAATGGATTCTTGTGAGTGCAGTTACCAACATCCCTTCATTCACACATTTTTCAGTAATCCTAGTCTGTCTATATCTACAAAACTCAAATGCTCTGTTCCACCTTGTGATGTCATGAAGTGGTAGTTTTCAAGTTAACAGCTCCTTTTACCTTTAGTTCTGTAGAGACTGGCAAGGGCTGAAATGATTCAAATGATTCTAGTGAAGGTGTGTGGAGTTTAAAAACACAGTGATGCACTTCCTGTATCACCACGTGACATCACAAGGTGGAACAGTGTTTTCTGTTTGAGAGAAGAACTCAGCCTAAATGTGCAGGGTTTGTGAGTTAAACATGTGTGAATGAAACAAAACACAACACATCCAGGTATGTTTGTGATGAGGAAACAGCTTTAGAACAGAGATCAGCATATAGCGTAATATGGCCCCTTTAAGCCAAAAGAATACCATTTACCACTATGGCAATTGTTGCTATATCAGTCCAATGAGTTGTTGTTTTAACCATTTATTTACAGCTGCTTTATCCCTTGGTTTAGAAATAAAGATAGCTTCTACTTTTTTTTTTTTTTTTTTTTTTTTTTTTTTAATAATCAGCTTTATTCTTTAGGGAGGTCCAACTTCACAGACTAATCAAGTGTGCATGAAGTGTAAGGAAGCATACTTTGCATATACTAGATCCTATCCTCTGCTGACAAGAGCTGTAGAAGAAAAATGTCCACATCGCTCACACATGAAGTCTTTCAAACGAGTGATGGATGAGTTGCATTTAGCTTCAGCAAACTTTTGAGACGTTGCACTGATATGATTTGATTAATGGCTAGAGCTTGAAATGTCCACTACAAGAAAGAAGTAAAACTGGTCTCAGCAGATTCAGATAAGAGGCTAAATGCTAGTTCTGTCAATCAGTTGCTTCACTCAGGGGTCAGACTGTGAAGTTTCTTACACCATGCAGCTAAAAGCAAAACGACGTAAACAAACTTAAATGTGTCAACAAGAGATTGGCAAAATATCTGTACAAATATTGATAGTGAGAGATTTTTTAACCCTTGGATGCACAACTTACCAATACCTACACTCTTCCACGAGTGGGGTCAAAATTGACCCCAATTAAAATCAATGCGTTTTTGCAATAACCTTTGTGTTATTCTTGAAAATCTTTAAAACGAAGAGTTGGAATATTTTCATTTTCCAGGTACTCCTCATAAAACATGTTTGTGACATGAGGCCATTTGCATTTTTATTTATTTTTTCATTAATTTTAAGTAATTGCTGTTTTTGTGTCACTACCCCCACTTCCACAAGCGAATTCAATGTGTTTTTGCAATAAACTAAACACATTTCTCTCATGTTGGTTAAGATGATATATTTTTGCTCAAACAAAAGAGTAATTTCCCTTTTGACATGTACATTTTCTTTTTACTTTTCATTCACATTTTAGCAGTTAATAATGAATCAATCAGGTCAATCAGGTGACAAAACATGTTTGTGTGTCCCTATGTCTGAAGGACGAACAGAGAACATTCCACAGGTCCAGAGACCATAACACTGTCCACGCATATGTACACACACAAACATCTTATCTCACTGTGTGCACCGTCACAAGCTACTTGCTTCTGGCTGTAACCATTGCACACAGGGGTACTGCATTTCCAACACCAATCAGTGGCTTTGTAATCTTTGTTTCGTGGACAAAACTGGTACCTCTTTCTCTTCTGCTGGCCCTGTGTGCTTTTTTACTGTGGCCAGATCGCAGCAGTTTTTGTCACACCACACCTTCCCATTGCTTAAGTGATGTAGGTTGGTAGAGTCGGTGTACCTTCCAGTCGACTTTTCATGTGAGGTGTCACAAGCTCCTTTGAGACGTCTGTGAGGAAGTGTCGTCATCCGTTGGTGATGTCTATGCAAGATTCAGGGTGCTGAGCCCTGAAAAATGAATAGGCATTCAGAGCACCATGGGCCACCTCTGCGTCTGACATTTGCAGGTGTAGTTGCCAATATCGCGACATTTGATCTATATTTTAATGTTTCCTCATCACAAACAGACCTGGAGTTGTGTTTTGTTTCATTCACACATGTTTAACACACAAACCCTGCAGATTTAGGCTGAGTTCTTGTCTCAAACAGAAAACACTCTGTTCCACCTTGTAATGTCATCATGTGGTGATACAGGAAGTGCTCCACTGTGTTTTTAAACTCTATACACCTTCAATAGAATTATTTGGATCATTTCAGCACTGGAATTGCCAATCTCTACTAAACAAAAGGTAAAAGGTAACTTGAGAACTACCATTTCATAAAAGACTAATAATAAAGTATTACTCAAACATGTGTGAATGAAACAAAACACAACTCCAAGTTTGTTTTTGTTGAGGGAACAACATTATCATGTGACTAAAAGCTCACAAGAGTCAGTTTTGTATAATACAGGACCTCTGATATATTGGTATCAGTCAATATGGAAAAAATACCCAATATTTAGCAGTTTGTTTGTTTTTTTCCTGAGCTGCTCCAGACTCTGTGCTCATGGGTCTTCCCTGTTTTGTCTTCAGTGCATCAGATGGGTCATAAATTTTATATATATATATATATATATATATATATATATATATATATATATATATATATATATATATATATATATATATATATATATATATATATATATATATATATATATATATATATATATATATATATATATATATATATATATATATATATATATATATATATATATATATATATATATATATACTGTTCTTTGTGAACTTAAAACCTTGTTCTCATAGTCCACTCTTGGATTCAAACATGTCTCTTGAAACATATAAAATGAACAACCTGAGCACAGATAAGCCGTCCCTGAAGAAGGAGCAGAGTTGAGCTCAGAGCCCATCTCAGTTGTCAGCACGGCCTACTACAGACGATATTAAAATCCCCAATTATGAAAATGAGTTGTTTTTGCAGGTGGATGTCGGAGTAAAGACCTTAATTAATCCGTCTCTAATGGTCAAATGTCAGCCTTGCTCGGAGCGAAGACTCCCCCTGGGGCGTTGTGACCCAGGAGCAATGCCTGTAATATGAAGCAGTTGTTAAACATCATCGGATTTGCATCTTCAGTTTAATGAAACCTACAGGGCCAGAATCAGTCTTGTACCAAAACACATGCACTTATTTGTACGAAAAACAGGAGCAGGGGCATTGCTGTTGACTGGTGCCTGTGGAGGGGTCCTTTGGGTGCTCACAGTTTAGGTGCGGTCATAAACACACTTATGCTAAAGGGAAACCATGTGCAGAGGTGTGGTGTAACAAACAGGAGCTCATTATGAAGCTGCAGATGTTGCTGTCCCTGGAGATCAAAAAAATTTAACCAAGCACGCAATGTAAAGATATGCAAAGGTTAAGCAAAAAACACGTATATTCAAGTCTCCACTATACTTCATGGCATTATTGTACTTTTATAAGTTTGCGTTTTTGGACAATAGTAGAAGAAGGGTAATTTGAGGTATCAAACACTTAAAATAGTCCCAGAAGTGGTATGGTCACTTGGTGATTTTAAATAAACAATTGCTTTTTATGTTGAAATCTGTAGTTTATTTTATAGTTTAGATATTATGTAGAAAGGAAAGGAGATCAGAGTTTACTGTATAGGATTAACACTTGTAGTAAATAGCAGAGTGCATAGAATGTATTAGAAGGTGGTGCAGAGTAGTTTAGGGCACTGCATGTACTTTTTATATCGGCATCATGGTTCAACTGTCTAAACTTTCTTGTTGCTTTATGTCTCTTCATAAAGCTCACACTTGGTCTTAGACTAAAGTATCTAGCCTGAGCATTACCCTGTAAATGTACAAAAGTACAAACAACAAAACTGCACATACTATAACCATTCATTATAATTTTATCAAGCGTATTGTTACAGTTGATGATATAACATTTTGCAGAAACTGAGTAAAAACAAAAACAGTATAATGTTTTCAGTGTCATAACTTTTTTCTTTGTTTTATTTAAAGAACTTTTGGGGCTTTTCAAGTTGATGTCATCATGTCTTTATTTCAGACTCAAGGTCCATAAAAAAACAAAACAAAAAATTAACACAGACGATGCCAACAACACAGACAGTTATAAAAGGCAGTAACAGTGTTTCCATAGAGAGGCCTGGTGCCACACAGCACTACACCAGAGGGTTCTCCGAGTCCTTTAGGCGACAGATGAACTTGTACGTCAAGTTCTCATAAGAGCCTGGAAAGTGTTCACATGGGCCTCACAGAACAGGAGAATGGCACTACTGGACCTGGGGTTTTTCTGCAGCATTCTGAGGGCATCATTATAGGCCACTTTAAGCTTATGTTTGTACCACAGTGGAGCTGTACACAAAGGTGTACAGTACCTCCTGAACAGTTAAACTTTTACACTGTTTGAGGACATGTGAAATCAACTGTCTAAAATGTGTCAGCCAGCCATTTTGTTAATGTTTTGTAATGTAGTGAAAGGCATATTTATACCTTCCACTAGCAAGTGTTTTATACTCCAGGAAAGACCCAGCTCTTGGCCTGCCTGCTTCCACCCAGGTGTTATAAGCCTGCTCAGCGTCTGCATGACACGCTGACACACGCTTGTTCCAGCCCGGCTTAATATAGTTTTATATTAAAACACATGTCTTTACAGTGGAGCTTGTGCATGCAGTAGATCAGATCATTAGGCCATCATCATTGCACATTTGGGCCAGTCTAATTTGACCCTGCTGCCATTCACTTTATGCACAAACGAAGAAACACTTTTTACATCCAGCAACAAATGGTACATGATCTGTGACAGAGTGCTCATATAAAATGTCTTATAGATTTGAGAACTGAATGTGCATCAGCAATGCTAATGCAATGATCAAGTCAAGACACTGTATGTCATGTCTCACTTATACAAGTATAACTGTGATGACAACAGCTTACTAAACAATACAAGATTAGTTTCCTCACAAGACTGTAGCATATGCTTGGTGAACACAGACTGGCTATTTGAAATATCAGCATTCAGATCACTTACCTCAAAAACAGATGTATATTTATGCTCATTAATAAAACAGTTTATAAAACCAAGTATATTCATAGTCATTTTCATTCCGTGAACATTAATATGGTGTATAGACCTTAATGGCAAGTTTCTTATTTTCCTTTAAAGCAGAACTAAGTAACATCTTTAACTTATTTTAAGTAACGTCTTTAACTTATTTAACTATTATCCAAGTTAGCAACACACTCCTTATTGGTGCTGTCCACAGTTCACTGCAAGAATAAATGTCCAGTGTGCATTTGTTTGGTGTCACTCATGACACAAACAGCTAAAAGACGGCTTTGTCCTGATAACGTTCATCAAGGATTCTAACTTTTATTGCATAAGATGGGCACTCTCCCAGCTGTGTGTGGTAGCACCAAAGGCAAACCCAAGGAGTTTAAAACCCAGGATCAATCAAATTTACAAATTAAAGACACCCAGGTAAAGTTCTGAATTAAGATGACTGACGTGAAAAACAATTCAAATGTTTATTTAAAAAGTTCTAAAGTCAAAATGAAGATCCTTGGATGGAGCTGAAATAAAATAAATAAATAAAAATAAATAATACAAAAAAAGTTTTTAAAAAGTTAGGCAAAACTAAATTTAGTATAGTAAGTATATTTATTATAACAAAAAAGTGCAAAAGCTAAAAACTTGTTATACCAATGCACTAAATCATATGCAAAGGTCGAGGAACCTCACCAACATGCCTAGCTCAACCACCAGGGAGCCCCATCATCGTTGGAAAAAAATGATCCAGTTGATGAAAACCCACTTACAAATTATATTAAATAAACCAAAAACATGAAACAAAGTTAAACAAAAGAGCAAAAGTAAAATAGCAAAACAAACAAGAAAGTAAAATGGCAAAACAAAACAGCATCAGGTTTAGACTACAAGAACAGAAACAGGCTCACCTTTACTTGTTACACTTTTAGGGCAACTAAACTTACCCTTTGTTGACAACCAGGAACTAAACAACCAGCACTGTTTGAAGAAGATAGTTTTACTTCATAATTTGTTAAAATATTTTGTTATAATTTTGACCTGTGCCTACCTCTGGAGCCGATCAACCCGGAGTTTGACTCCCACAGACCAACAGCAGCACAGAACAGGACCACTAATGGAAATAGGCCATTTAAACTGTAACAATTTTACCATTTGTAAAGAACCTTTTTCATACCTTGTAATTAACCCAAAAAAGTAACGGCACAGCAGCAGACAGTGCAGCAGCAGAAAAGAGGCTGCCGTACTGGGAGCAGGTGTCTTAAATAGTCTCTATCTGGATGGGTGGGATCAAGGGTGAAGCTCACAGGGGTGCTTTTAAGGGCAGCAGGGGAAAACAGACAACCCACTACATATATGTCCTCCCACTATACCCAAGGATAAATCCACTGTAAACTCCGACAGTTATAGGATATAATGCACATGAACTAATGGGATGGCTCAGGCACTGCTCCGACAGACCCCTTCGCACCATGTGCCAAAGTGGACATGGCAGGCCCTTTATAGGACATCTTTGGCGGTTCATAATACCGCCTCGCCAGAGATCCCTTAGGCCAAAGCTCCAGGTTGTAAACCTCAGCTGAGCAGCCTGAGACCTGGCATCTTCATATGTGGATATATATATATATATATATATATATATATATATATATATATATATATATATATATATATATATATATATATATATATATA